>NC_070591.1:8285740-8585740 GCF_027409825.1 Scomber japonicus | reverse complement strand
ACGCTTGCGTATGAAAACGGGAACCAGAGGCGCTGTAAACCGCCCCGCCGTGTAAAAAACAGTCCGTACTGGCGTTGAATATCGTCTCCGGTGGGGATGGTGTGCGCTGGTGCTCGTGATGGAAAGCTTCCCCCGGTAAATTGAAGCAAGCTGGCGGCGGAGAGGTAATGGGGCGCCGCGCTTGGAAAACGGTCCATTTGTCCGGAGGAGGATGCTGCTGCTGCCGGGGCTCGTGGTAGCAGTAGCCCCGGTAGTACTCCGACAGCCTTATGGCTGATTGAGTGCTGTGATCCAGCAAAGCTGTGCCGTTCTCCATTAAAAACGGCGAAGTGATGGAGCCAAAGTCAGATTTTGACGGATATGTGCAGCTTGGTAAATACATGAATAATTTAAGTAAATTCAATTTTGAATGGTTGTAATTTGTCCAGTACACTAACAGAAACTAGAAAAGTATCATAAACGTCTCTTCTTTAATATTTCCACATGGAGCGCAGAAAATGAGTTATTACCCCAAATATTGCAATTATAATCAATCTAATCTAATCTAACTCTGCATTGTGATAAAAGCATTGGAAGTTAAAACAAGAAATATAGGCTACATAGGATATGAATAATACGCCTATCTACATATCTCTTTACCTTCATGACCACAATGAAACATCTCTGAATGTCCTAAGGAAAGTGAGGAGAACAGAGTCTTTGACCTTGAGCCTGCCCACACTGGGTCTGCTGAGTACAATTAACCAAACCATACTGGCTGGGCTGCATGTTTTTGCAGTTAGGCCATGTCAAATCCAAGCCTGGCCAGCCCCAAACACAAACCTCCACACACACACTCACACACACACACACACACACACCTACACACACACACAAGCAAAACTACTACTTCTGATTTTATGACACGCTGTAATGTAAGTAAATCGTGGTAATAAAACTTCAGCATTGCAGGGAAAACAAACATAAGAAGCCTTAACAGTGTTGTGTGTACTGTATGTAGAATAACACACAAAGAAAAACACTCCTCACTTGCATGCAGATTGATTCTCTACGGGTGTGTTCACATCACAAGACTTCCTTCATATTTCTGACCTGTAAAACCACACCTGATGTCCAAAGCAATGCCTGTGACTTTTGCTGGAAAAAAAGGAAGGGGCACAAACAAAGTCTTGCTGGAAGATCTATTTCAAAGCTCTTTCTGAACATTTACGGGGAAGGCTTAGTTGGAACTAAATGTACTTAGTCTATGTTTTTTTTATCCTCAGCAATCACCCATCTCATCTTATCTGCCTTTAGGCTGAGTCCAATAAACATTTCATCAATTCAGCTCAGATGTGAAGCTGCTTCTGTTCTGTTTTGCTTCCTCCCCTATACTTGTTTATTTTTTTACTGTAGCTTGAAAGATGAAAATAAATTAACTGGGTTGTTGTAAACTATAATTTAAGACGGGAGCAAACCCTGTTTTATCTGCAGAACTCAGTCATGTACTCTAGTGACAAAGTATTTAGTGTCATATTTATGGGAAATATGATGATTTTTAAGGGAAAATAATCAGTCTACTGTCATGATTTTTAAAGGCCAAATATTGACTGTGACACTGCTGATAACAGTGTTTTATGACAGCATTCAAAATTGTTAGATTTGTTCATTTGCATTCAAAAACAGCAAAAATAATCAGTCTTTCTTGCTGAATTTTATTTTTAGCATTGTGAGAAGTCTTACAAAGTGGCTTTTA
This sequence comes from Scomber japonicus, assembly GCF_027409825.1. Lineage (NCBI taxonomy): Eukaryota > Metazoa > Chordata > Actinopteri > Scombriformes > Scombridae > Scomber > Scomber japonicus. The sequence goes on along the minus strand of NC_070591.1, from coordinate 8,584,005 downwards.
TATTAAAACTGGATTCAAATTCCATTATCAGCCCAATATTTTCCACTCCAGTTTATTTATCTTTATTTTATTGGTGGATTTTGGAACCACAAAAATTACAAACTAGGTTATTTTTTTATGTTCGTAATATACACCAGACTGTTTGGAATTTTATCTTTCCAACTCTGTCTTCAGACCTCACATAGTTAAAAATACATCAAGACAAATATCTTCTGCATACCCTGTTTGCAAAATGATCAGTGTCATTCCTGTTATTAACAGCCCCGTAGTAATACTGCAGTGGTAATGGTTGTAGGAGCAGTAGACAGCTCTATAGTCACAACAGCAGTGAAAACCTGTGACCCATCGATCTCTGTCAATATGGTAAATACTGGCTGGGGACTAGTAGCAGTAGTATTTGTTGAAGTAGAAGTTCTTGTAGCAACAGCGTCAAACCAATACTGATAGCAGAAAAAGCTGGCCAGCAGCACTAACAGTCTTATTCTGGTATTAACAGTAATATAATATAAGCCATATTCAGCAGCAATAGCAGTAGCAGTCGTCAGCATTACAGTAGAGGTGGTAAGTTATACTGTAGCAGTATGTCCTCAGGTTACATCTTGGTTATGTCCTCATGATGGAAGGGCTATGTTAAAGGAAAACCTTGTGTTAGGGGATTTTCCCATTTATTGCTTAATAAATATGTGTCTAATCAAAAGACATTTCCAATTTCATGCATTCACTCATCATAAGGACATCTCACATAAGCGTATTGTCCTTATGGGATGGAAGCTGACACATCAGTCCCGGAGTTATCTTTTTGATCTTCTCCTTGTATACAGACCCCATAGTGTGTGCAATTCCAATACAGCCTTTGATCAGCATATAGGCCCTGCTGACTCCATTAAAGTGTCACTGAATATAGATGTGCGTGAACTGAGATAACTGCCATAAAGAATATAATGTGTCATTGTGGCAGATTGAGACAAATAGCTTAAGTGACAATAATAATAATAATGTATAATGTATATGATAGGCTTGAAAATTAAATCTATCCTTTAACTGTCTTAAAACAATATATGAACACTGAAAATAGGTTTTCCTCACTGTAATGGTTCCTCCTGTTCATACTGGCTATTAAAAGATCCCCTTAAATGTACTTTCAGTGTAAGTGATGGAGGCCAAAATCCACAGTCCTCTGGTTTTGTGCAAAAATGTATTTAAAAGTTTTTATGAGGGTAATATAAGGCTCCAGCAGTCTGACTTAGTCAAATGAAATGAATGTCTTTCACAGTACCAGTCTTTTTTAGCATCACATTCCATCTTTTTGTTTCCTCAGACAGCGTTTCCCTTTTGGGCTGCGGTGGAGGTACAGTAACAAAAAAACAAAAAGGGGACTTTAGCACAAAAAAGACTGTAGTGTTGAAAGATATCTACTTGATTTGGCTCTTTTGGACAGTCGAAGCTTCATATTACCTTCAGATAAACCTTTCAATACATTTTTTTCCCAAAACGAGGACTGTGGATTTTACCCCCCATCAGTTACATTGTAAATACATTATGAAGAGATCTTCTAATGGTCAGTATGAACAGATGGAGTGATAACAAGAAAGACTTGATAATTGTGAACCTGTGCTTAATTAACTATTGTTCCCCTGCCAACCAAGAGGCTGTTTCCACTGGAAATACTTGGGCATATCACCACAGGAAAAGCATTTGAAACATCTCCATCATTAGTTTGCCCAGTTGAGCAATTAGTATTAACTCATTAGTAAAAACAGTGACATCTATAACACTCACACTGCAATAACTAGAGTAACGCCAGGTATCTGACACTTATTCTGTTCATCCATTGTTAGCTTGATGCTTGTGATTCTAGTCACATCTCATGAGTGATTAGGGTGAACTCTACTTTACAACATTAAAGTCCATTTCATACTAAAGCCACGTCAATGAACAAACCAGATGCAGACCTGAAATGTGCATGATGGCTATATTTAGGTCATCACAAATCATAGGCAGATGTAAGTCATTAAATCAGTTGAAAATGGCTCCACCAGAAACGCCTGAAGAAAAGGGAGTGCAGTATAAATACCTTTGTAGTGTATGGGGATTTTCCCATTTGTTGCACAATAAATATTTATGTCTAATGAAAAGACCTTTAGTTTGTTTAATGCAGAGCACTGGGACATGTGCACGAAACACATCAGGACAGTGTCCTTGTGGAAAACCCTTCCATGAGGACATGTCTATTTCTAACAAGCTCTTATCTTGTTTTTGATCTTATTATATTCTTAAAATGTTATCTGGTTAATTACTGGAGCACATCACTGTTGCTCTAATGTTTAATAACCCAGAAAACACTCGATGACCTCTAGTAACCTTGCTCTTTGGTCTACTGGATGTAAGTGCGCCCCGTTAATGTTATGCTGTTTTGTAGCCCATGTTATGTCAGGTTGTGAATGTTTAAATAAAATCCCTTTAAAAAGTGCAAAAAAAAAGCATGCAAATTATTCTCACTTCAGCTTTGTGCTTTTATGTTGCGTCACACCAATTAAAGGCCAACAAACGGCACCTATAGCTGCAGAGAATAAATGAAATTCATCCTTTAAAAAAGTGAAATAAGGTGTGTTTTTTTTTTCTTTTGTATTGTTCTTGCACCAGGTTGAACGTGTTAACGCCATTCTACTATCAAATAGATGAACACACCGGATTCAGATCTAATGTTATGACTATTCAGGTTGTCTTACAGCATTTTAAAATATTGAAACGTCAAACGAGAAAGGTAGACGACGTCCTCAGTGAAAATATAATGTATAGGTTTACAACATTAAATCCCTTCTGAAAAAACAAATAGTCAAAATAGATACATTGAAATAAGCAGAGGGGTGCGGCGGGCCTTTTGTTGGCTGCACTTGAAACCAAAATAGGCCATCTACGTATTTCCCCGAAGTCTAAAAGGTTGGCAGGACTTATTTATTAATAGTATTCTGTTTTTATTATTTTAAATAGTGGCAGGTTATTAACATCAATTATCCTACCTATAGCCTATCACGTAGTTGAATTATTTAAGTGAGGTAAACAGGTCGGGAAATGATACCTTTCAGGTAAATTGAGGTTATTTAGTCCTGTGTTTTTTTTTGCAGTTTAAAAGTGAAGTGCTCGCTCCTGTAGTGTTGTATAGGCCTACATAAGAATAATTATGTTAACTGCAATAGTTTATGGGCCACAGTTATTGTTCTTTCATTGGCAGTAAACGAACTCTTTTTTGTGGTGTGTTTTTAGGCATGAGACATTTTCTGGTTTAAATATAATAGCTACGTTACATTCAGTAATAATACATGTCAAAAAGTACAGAATAGGCTATTTAATGGAAGATTGAAGAAAGTCGACAGCGCATTTCAGTGTGAGTATTTTGGCCTGAAATGGGAACAGACAATAAAGAGAGCAAAGAAAGATGAGGGCTGAAACCTTAATATTATTAAATAAAAATAGTCAATATATGCACAGTTTAATGTTTTCTTTTTTTTTTCTTTTTTCAGCAGGATGACTGAGGCTTACCTTGTTGATGATGAAGTGGATAAAAGGCCGAACGGCAGCAAATCCAGACCAAACTCACGGGCCGTGCGTCGGCATGGACATCTGTCCCAAAGCAGGTGTCTCTCTTTTTTTGACAGACTCACACTGACTGCCAAGTCCAATAAACGGTCTATCCCCCCAAACTTAAGTGTCTTTGAACCATGTGCCGTCCAGTGGAACTGTGCAGTCTATTAAAGTGAGCCAGGCGAGCAAATGGCGCCATGTAAAAAAAAGCCTTTCATCCTCACTGGAGAGACATAAAGGACAAAGATTTTAGCGGCATATGGAGGGAGACAATATCGATGCTAATATCATAATATGAAATGATACTGATTGAGGACCACGATCGAACAATGTAGAAATATTGCTGAAACATGTGAGAGATTTTTAATAGGAAAAGGTGAGACTGCGCAGGGGAAAAACGCATAAAAAGATCAAGATTCAATTCCTGTTCAGCCTTAAAATCATGGAAAAATAACGAATAAGCCTATAGGTAAAAGGTGCCAAGCTGTTGGAAGTAAAATGTAAAGGTTATGTGAATTTTTACCTCTAAGACACTGATGTTAAAGAAAATAAAATCCAATAACAGAAATTGGAAACACGACGAGCAGGAAAGCCACGATGCGCAGCAGGACAACTTGATGTCATTACGGTTATATTTATTCTCAGATCAGTCTCATTAAACATGCTTATCAAAAATAAATCTTGTACAGTAAAGTAAGTGCATCAGTAAATCTCTAAATAGTCTTGCAAATCATGCAAAGATGAAACACATACAGTCTATTTCCTTTAATGCACGCCAGCTTTAAACGAACAGACGAACGTGAGTGCTCATTTTATTGATTTTATTGCATTTTACTTTGCCAGATACACTGTGCAGAGACACATGATGTGATTACTGTTGTGGTGTTCAGTGACTCTGCAACTATCCATTTGTTCCACTACACAAATGCACTTTGTGTGTGTGTGTGTGTGTGTGTGTGTGTGTGTGTGTGTGTGTGTGTGTGTGTGTGTGTGTGTGTGTGTACTCTGTGTAAATGGGGTATACTGGAGACTTGGAGAATTCATTCAGGGTATTTAATTTATTATGGGTTAATGAAACGGAAATAACATCAGGGTCAGGAATACTCATCAGCTATAATATACATCAACAGCCTGTGTGTGTGTGTGTATGTGTGTGTATGTGTGTGTATGTGTGTATATGTGTGTATATGTGTGTATGTGTGTGTATGTGTGTGTATGCATGCGTTTTTGTTACCTCTTGGGTACCTTGGCCAGTATAAACACTGGCCTTGTCGGGACCAATAGTCCTCATGGGGACCAAGGCCTTGTCCTAATGAGGCCAAAATGTCACTGCTGAAGTCATGGTTATGGTTAGGGGTAAGGTGTGAACTGAAGTTAGGTTATGGTTGGGCATGAACTAGTTAGGGTTAGACTGTGTCCACAATGAATGGAAGTCAACGCAGTGTCCTAACAAGAATAGCTGCAGAAGTGTTGTGTGTGTTTGTGTGTGTGTGTGTGTGTGTGTGTGTGTGTGTGTGTGTGTGTGTGTGTGTGTGTGTGTGTGTGTGTGTGTGTGTGTGTGTGTGTGAAAGAGAGAGAGAGAGAGAGAGCGAGAGAGAAAGAGAGATAGAGGGAGGAAAAAAAGAGAGTTTTATTAGGCCCATAACTCTTCAGACTCCAGAGGAAGCTGTGAGCATTAAAGCTGAAGGCCAAATCTCTGCACACTAATCTGAAACAGCTCAGCTGGGACTTGAGGGAATGCTGCTGAATATTTGAGAGATTCCACCGCTTCACAACACTGGAACCCTATGGAAACATACAGTGTGTTTGTGCGTGTGTGGATGCGTGCGTGCGTGTGTGTTTCCGTCCTGATCAGCTCTAAATAACTCCCAGAATGCAGTGAAACTAAGACATTGAAGGGGGGGGATTTCCTTAAAGAAGGAGGCGCTATGAATTTGCTACCCATATCTACATTGAGGAAAGGAATCTATGGTTACAGCTACAGTTCATGTGACTTCCAGTGCATGTGAAGAATATCAAACAAAGGGCGCACAGTGTCCTTTAAACATTAAACTGAATTGTTCAGAGCGAAGATGACGTGCAGACATTTGGTACATTAATGTTTCCAGGGCATTAGTGTATGCAAACATGAACATTATGCAACTTTAAGAAGTGGGATTTGATCAATGATATTCAGTCTTGTGGTGACTTGAAACATAATACATAAAACAATATAAAGTAACTGATGTGAGGAGCTTGTGGATTAAAAACCTTCTGGACTGATTTACTTGTTTGCAGTTATTATAAAAGATGTCTACTGAGCCATTATTATAAAGAAAAATGTTAGTATTATTGTATTTGTACAGCTACCTAACTGTACATTATTTTAATCTTGAGGTCTGATGGGTAAAGGAGAGGTTCCTAGCACTCCCTTGAGTACATTAGTCATACAGCAGGCCAGCATCTCTTCCTCAGTGGTGGAAAGAATATGTGTTATGGTTTTATACTGAGCTCTGTTAGCATAAGACATAATGGGTAGAATATGCACAAAGACATGATGCAATTTTCAGTGTGTTTTAGTGAGAGTGCTGCAGAAATCACTTGGCCATGTGGGTCTTAGTAGGATTTAAGCTTTGTTTTTTGTCATTTTTGAAGTAAAGTTATTGTATTAAGAGTATGGATCAGAATGATAAAAACTCAAAACTGCTGAAATGACAAATGCCCCTAGTAAAGAGTGGGAACATATAATATTTACAATATGATTATCTTAATCTTTTTAAAATATTGGATTTTGTGAGTCAAAATTATGAGGTATTAAGACAAAAAATAAATGAGCAATAGGCTGTCATAAGCACTTTAATTTCATCTCCTTCAAATCACCACATCCAATGATGAATGTTGTTTTATGTGACAGCCATCATGAAATAGCCTAATGAAATGGCGACAGCTAGTGGCGAAATACTGACTTACAGTATTTAAAGTGTGTGGAGGTTCTTTTTGGACTCAGTCCATCCTGGATGACTGGCTTTATAGGCTATTACTATACCTTTTATATTTCTTATAATTTCATCAGTTGAGCTGTCTTTTTTTTTGTAATGTTTTTTTAATGACTGAAAATGGAAGTTCTTCATTTGTTGATTGGATTTTCATTATTGTGAATATTTATTATTTGATAACATACTCAGTAACTGTTACAGTCATGTGTTACTTCAGTATTTGTATGTGTTTTGATTTTATTTGCTGTGGATCACCCCCCCCCCCCCCCCCCCTTCTCCCCCCCCCCCCTCTCTCTCTCTCTCTCTCTCTCTCTCTCTATCTGTGTGTGTGTGTGTGTGTGTGTGTGTGTGTGTGTGTGTGTGAGAGAGAGAGAGAGAGAGAGAGAGAGTGATGGGCTGCAGGTGAGCTAGTTTGATTGAATGATTGTCTGTGAGTCTACATGTTGTTCCAGGTAGCTGTTTGGGTCCTGCCTTCAGGCTTGTGGTTTTTAAGGCCAGCTTCCTCCAGCTCCCTTGGACTCTTCTCACCCCACTTCCAGCCAACCGTCCTGCCAGTTGCAAGTTTCAATGTTAAATGTTGTAGCAAGTTTTTTTTTTTTTTAATGAAACCTATAAAAAGGGATGCAAATGGTAGTTGGTTTTCTGGAGCTGGGAAGAGGGGAGTCTCCTTCCTTCATGATGCACCAGGGTTTCCTTGGGCTGGGCCATAACAATATTTGTCATTTGGTGTCTAGATTTTCATTAATAGTAATTGTGTGGTCAGTTTGAGTTTTTATAATATATGTATCATCATCAGTGTTGGGGAGTTACTAGTTACATGTAATGGCATTATGTAATTTAATTTAAAAATAAATGTGTCTGGAATCTGTTAAAGTTGAGTAAAAAAGTGTAATTAAATTAGTTATTTATGAAAATGTTGATTACAAGTGGGGTTACATCTGAAGTCAGACCTTTAAGATTTTGCTCAGGATGGTTTGTCCTCATTCTTAAATATTCAACATATTACTTAATACATATATTGCTGTTTTTAATTATTTAATTATTTATTATTATTTTTTAATATTTTGTAAATAAATCATATCATGGGCTTATTTGGAGCACCCATAGGCTTAAATGGTGTGACAGTACCAACTAAACCCAAGCCAGATTTTTGGATTTTTTCTTTATTTTATATTCCAAAATCTACATAAACTAAATTACATTTTCAAATGAGACATAACATCTATAAGAAATTATCTCCCTTATACACCAGTATCCATGAACTGAGATTTTGGTGGGCTTAATGGGTACATTTACCCCAACAGTTTAACACATTTGTTAGAAAATGTATCAAATGTAATAAGTTATATTACTTTGATTAAGTAATCTAAATGGTTCTTATTACATTTTAAATAGGATAACTAGTGATCTGTAACCTATAGGCTACATCTCCAGAGTAACCTTCCCAACCCTGATGATTTATAATAGTGTCATCTTAAATGTAATAAATGATAAAATATAAAAGTGTATAAAATAAATGCATCATATACGTGCAAGTGGCTTATCTCTGACTCAAGTTTTGATGTTTAATACAGTTAAAATCAACTAATAAGCTGAAATACATACAAAAACAACGAATGGCAGGAAAAGACTACAACGCAAAGGACTCTGGGAAACGCATGCTCCCGGGTTACGTCACTTACGTCAACAGCACGCCGCGCCAACTCTCGCTTTGCAGCAGAGATGTCAGTTCAGGTCACACAGAGCTGAAGTGAGCGCTAAAGTCCGCTGTTTGCGTGTTTCTACGCTAACCTGACTACATGAGCAGCTTACAGGAACACAGACACATCTTATAATGTAAGTATTTATTCTAATTAAAGGCCAAAATGTCGATGAAGTGACAGCGTGGCTCCGTAACGTTACTGGTGTTATTGTTGTTGCAGTTGCTAGCTAGGTGACCACATCAGCTTTCAAACAATTAAGCTACATTGTTGCTAAATTCACGTTAAAGGTGTTTTTGAAGTTAAATCTGAGGTGAGTAGCCTCTCTGCCAGGTGCAATGAGGGTTGAATTACATTACTGTGGCTTGAGATGTCCAAGTGTTGTGATGGAGCAATTAATGTTAGCCAGCTGCTAGAGTGAAATTATATCATTGTGTATTAGGCCAATATGCTAAACAGGAAATACACTTATAAACCTCTAAACCTCTAACCTCCATTTACCCTGCTACTATAGTTAGGGTTTGTAGTTAAATTACCGTCTTCGATTTCAAATGTAGACTTTCAAACATTTAAAGAGCTCATTAACTTAGCATGCATTTACTGGGAATCATGTTATTGCCAAGAGTGCAAACCAGCAAAAACCAAGTAGAAGATAAGTATTTTGCTGGTAATCTTTGCAAGGCATGCAGTTTGCTTATTAGCACTGAACTTTTCTTCCTGGTTTCCTCACTGTTTAACTAAAGACACCACAACAACAGCAGCTTTTAGGCCAGAATAAAAATGACTCAGTCATGTTATGCTGCTTGCATAATATCCAGTCAAAGAGTCTTAGATGTTGTCATAACTAGCATAACTAATGCTTAAGTTCATTGATTCATCTGTCAATTATTTGCTTGATTAATTGGTTAGTTGTTTAGTCTGTAAAATGGTGAGAAATATTCTTTCCCAAAGCCCAAGTTGATGTCTTCAAATATCTAATTTTATCCTAACCATCATCCATAACCCCAAAATATTCAGTTTGCTATCATAGAGGACTGAAGACAAAGGACAATATTCACTTGTATAAGCAGCTGAAATCAGTGCATGTAGAAATGTTCTTCTTTAAAAATGACAAATCGATGATCAAAATACTCAGTGATTAACGTAACAGATGGGAGCCAATGTTGGAGCTGCAGTAATAATAACCTGTAAGACCAGTATTGCTGTGCATTGGTACTTGAAATAAATGGACACCAGGTATTATTGAAAAGTATCCCGTCAAACGATACCTGCAATCAATCCTTTTTGCATGAAATCATTTAGATGTGGAGGAGTGGTGACATTTCATGCAATTTAATGCTTCCATTCACATGATGGGTATCAAATGACGTACTCAGTTGGTATCGGTATCACTTTAAGGGTACTTGGATTGGTAATGGTATCATAAGTTTTAAAAATGATACCTTGTCTTAAAGACGAGTTCTTTTTTTATGTAGAGAAATAAAACAAGAGCCAGTCAGTAGTTTTGGTTTTCGCCTTGTTAAAATCATATGATGTTCAACATGAATCATCTCCTAATTCAGACAGTTTTAAGCAGAAGTCCTACTTCACAGTAGAGTGTCTGTCAGTACTATGCAGCCTCATGGTTGTGGTATTCCTGAATTTATATAAGCAAAGATTTTCTCAGTAAATCCTCAACAGCAACAACAGCAGCCACCATTGTGCCCAGTTATTCTATAGGCGGCTTACTAAATCCTGTGATGATATAAGTGCAAAAGTCATCAAGAGATTTAAATGCGGTGTTTAACATGAGCAGCATAAATTGTATAACTTTAAATGGCAATAATTATGTGTTTTGTTGACCTAAAAGCATGTTTGTTTAACAGAGACTTTCTGTTTCATAGTTAAACCAAAGGAATCAAAGAGGAGAGCGCTGTAATCTGCAGATATGGGAGCTCTGATATCCCGATGGAAGGTAAGCAGTAAGTCAAGCAAGGTGAAACAGAGGAGTGAACAGTACAAAAGAAAAACAGAAAACAATTATTTGAAAAGACAAATGCAGGTTTCATAAAAATCTTAATAAAAGTCCTGGCGCTGACATTTAGAGGCTTAGTTTGCATCACAAGGATTTTGATCAATAAACAGCAGACACATTTTGCAGTATGTCAACCTGTAATGGTAGAAATCTTTAAATAAGTTGCAAAATATACATGCAACAATTGCAGATAGACAGAAATCAATAAGACTGACCCTCTAACCCGGTCAGCCAAGTTGCTGAATTTTTGTTGGTTTTATTTATCCATTTTGGTTTGAGGCAGATTTCTCTAAATGTGTTTTCAAAAGTCTTGAAATCCGAAGCACTTCATGATTAAAATGATTTAACACACAGTACCTGAATCTGTTGAAATCTGATCTTATTTGACAGTTGAGTTATTTCACCTCACAAGCTTTAAACAGTGAGCCAAAAAAAGTTATTCCTGAACACAGATACATAATAGAGTTTTGTGCTCCTGTGTTCCTCCTATGACACGGCAGTATTCGAGCTAATTTGGCTGCCATAGCCGTCACGTCTGCGCTCGGGCTGGATAAAATTCACACAGCTATTTTTAGACATACTAGAGAAGTTAAAGGGAAGTGGAGGGAGTGAGACCAAAGGACAGCAAGGGTGACTGAGCATTAGAAAGTGCAACCTTTTGCTTTTTGAGTTCATTAATTTTTCAGTATGCGTGGGAGGAAAAAGTACAAACAGGGACACTCATGATTGATTAAATGTAAAGAAATGTTAAAATGTGAATTTCATTTACTGTTACTGTGGCTGAGATATTTCCATGAACCAGGAAATGACTCCTTATATAAGTCAGAAGTTAGCGTTGTGTTTACAGGAACAGGTTTGATTGTTTTATTGATGAATCAGTCAGTTTTGAATGTGTTGGCTGACAGTGACACAGAGAAACCCAGGTTTTATTATTCTAAAGGACCTGATGATGTTTTTCTTATCTTCCCTCTCCATCCAGGCAAAGCCAACCACGGTTGAGCAGCTGGAGAACCTGGACAAGGTACTGACTAAATATTGCATCTGATTTTATTTTTATAGCACAGAAAATGTTTGCCCACAAGCCCCATTTGTAATCCTTTTCTTAATGGGTCTATGCAGTCAGCTGAGATCTGGATTATAGAGAAAATAAGGCAGACATTCCATGATTAAGTCAGCATAGCTATTGAGTTAGCTTTATTTATCCTGCTTCATGAAAAATGGCCACTTGTTCATTGTAGATGAGATTTGGCACCAAGCCGAAACTGCAATTTGTATAATAGGGTCCCAAATTAAATCAGATGGCAAATAAAACATGACTAAAATCTAAGTAAATCTCTCTCCTGGAAACAGAAAGGCAGTGAGCTCTATGTAACATTTGATTATTGAAGAATGATTCTCTGTCAGTGTTTAAATAACCTTTAACCTCCCACGTGTCTCTTGTAGGAGATTCAAGAGCTGGACGAGTTTAGAGCCAAAAACCAGCGTTTGCAGAAGGTAAGCTCAGTAAAATATGGAAAGCATAGGCAAGGTTTTGTTTCCTTGTTCCTCATCGTTGTATTTGTGTACGTCTTTTCTGCAGCTGTGGGTCGGCCGGTTGCTTGTCTACTCGTCAGTCCTCTACCTGCTCATCTCTCTGATCGTCTACTGTCTCTACCTACCTGAACAATGGTTGGAGAGACTCGCCATGGCCCTGCCTTTCTTCATATACCCAGTTCTGTGAGTGCTCGTGCGGTTTCACATGATCCTTCACAATCTTCTGCAAAGTACAGATGTGTCATTTTAAATCTGGTTATTAAATAATCTTAAAATACTGTTTTAACACCCTGTTTCTTGAATGCAAGGTATTCTGCATTTTATGTCTTTATTGTCCATGAATTTGCTCTGCTCTACAATGAGAACATATAAATATATATTTTATTTGGTCTTTTTTTCTTTCTTTTCACCAGAGTGTGGTTCATCAGGAGGTTGTTGATTTTTATCTTTTCCAAGCGCACTGAGAGAAACAGTAAGTTTTCAGTCAGTCCCTCTCTGTTCACCTCTTTATCCTATTAAAACCTCATATGCCTTACAATAAATGTTGCATATTTATTATAGTGGTAAACTATTCTGCTGAATCATACATGGGATAGCAACATATGATACTACATTGATTTTATAGGCTGCCTTTAAAGACCAACAGCTTTTGTATTTTAAACCCTAAAAGTGTCACACTAATCACTTTGTAATACAAACTCATTAACCTAACCCTAACCATGTATTGAGAATACACTGTTTCAGCATTTCAGAGCAGAAGTGAATGGAAATGAAATTGATTTTAGATTTTTTTTAATTAACCAAACTTGTTTGTGTTTCTTTTTAGATGATAAACTAGAAGATTTAAAGGTTTCCAAGAAAAAGATTGTAAGTGTCCAATCCATCACAGTCCAGTGGTGGCTTTTTACTGACTTGTTTAAAGAGAGTTGGGATTTTATGGGATGCGGAGTGTAACTCATCTAAAGGCAAAATACATTTTCATATGTAAAATAGTATTTCTTGTCGTCAGAATGACGACTTGTCAAACATTTCAATTTCTGCTTGTCTTCAACACTGATGGCTCATGTCAACACCTTTTTTTTAGGTCTATTTTATATATATATTCATTCAGTCTTTGCTCGACATCAGATGAATGACTCTAGTCTAGGTTTGCCCTGATTTTAGAAGTAAAGATTACCTGGTTTGTTCTTCCAGCTAGAGGAAGTGATGGAAACTGAGACGTACAAAAACGCCAAACTCATCCTGGAACGCTTTGATCCTGATGCTAAGAAGAAAGCTGTGAGTGCTGTTGTCTATTTTATTGTTTTATCTGAATGTTTCTTAATTGTATCTTTTATTTAAGTTTTGTTTTGTTTGACATTTGTTGGTTTTGTTCACTGTTGCTATGTTTTAGGAGCTGGAGTCGACTCCAATGCGTCCTCAGATGACTCCCAGGCCAGGGCAAGGTACGACTCATGCATAAATACGTAACCAAAAGATAAAGCGCCACATCACAAGTTCATTGTGTGAAGTTTTAAGGAGCTCAGGACAGAGTTGTGCTGGCAGTGAAGACAAGAATTACTAAAAGTGATTCTCTGTCACTGAAATACAGCAAGAAGTTACTCATTTAATTATATATTTTTTTAATGAATTCCTCTCTTTTCCACAGAGATTCGGCAGAGGGGGGTAGCAATGAGACCTATGCCAATGGGCACCCCAGGCCCCATGCCAATGGGTACCCCAGGTCCCATGCCAATGGGCACCCCAGGTCCCATGCCAATGACTCCCCAACGTGGAGCACAGCCCCCACTGGGACCAGGGGGCACACCTGTGGGTAAGGCGATAGAGATACTTCAGGAAGTATGTCACAGGATCACAGTTTGTCTACACAGTCAACCGTGAGTAGACTGTGAGAACTTGTCAGCTGTGAGTCAAATCTGTCAGTCAGGTTACGGGCGAAGTACTAAGTCAAAGGCAACTGGAATACAGAGCAAGATCAGTTGCCTTTGACTTAGTTCCTTTAGATATCAGTCTGTATCTTTATCCCATGTTGCTCTCCCTACAGAACCTGTTCCTCTCTCAGCTCCAGGAGGACCACCGGAGAGATCTGCTCTGTCTGCCTCTGTCCTCCAGGGGGCAGTACCCAGGACCCCCTGCTCCCCCATACCTGGTGTAGGTAAGTTGGAATAAGTGCTTTTCTCTATAACAGCTTTTATTAATGAATTATGAAAAATTTATTATTATAAACTGTAGCTGGGTTATTTGATTTAAGTTTGTGGTTTGTTGGATTCAGTTGGATCCAGTTATCATCAGAAGGCTGTGGAATTAAATATTTATATATATTTTAATATTTATATTGCAGGAATGCATCCACCAGGTCCTCCATTAGCAAGACCCATTCTACCCAAAGACAGGGGAGCGGTGGACCGAGTCATTGAATACCTGGTAGGAGACGGACCACAAAACAGGTAAAGACAGTTTTTTTTTTTTTTTTTTTTCGATGTAAAGCACCTCATGGAAGTAACTTACTAAACTTACTAAAGACACATCCTAATTTAGCAGTCTGCAGATTCTCCACAAGGGAGTGGTGTTCAGTCATTGTCAGACCAGCTCTACCCATGCTACCCCGCTCTTTATATAGTATTGGATCAGTATCAAATTGTATGAGTTTAGAGATCCAGATGAAGACATGTTGATGTTGCTGCCTACTGTAAAAATAGATGGCATACACCATAATGTCTACAACTGCAGATCTACTGCTGTCATAACTTTTCATATGATCACAGACACACTCCATACTTTGCGAGTTAGCTGCACATATTTGGCCATACGTACAGATTGACGCATTTGAGGGCAAACAAATAGATATTACCTATTGCCAGATAACTTCTGGAATGCATTAAATATCACAGACTTATGATCTCAAGCAATCTTTCTCCCTCTGAACTTTCTTTTTTCCTACAGATATGCGTTGATCTGCCAGCAGTGTTTTTCTCATAACGGCATGGCTCTGAAAGAAGAGTTTGAATATCTAGGTAAGAAACATACTACCACATTTAGTGAGGAGAACCGTTAAGAGAGAACATGATACAAGTCATTTTTTGAGGTTACAAGCTTTAGGAACTCCTTGTAAGACAAACTGGGGTTTCTCTCCCCAGCTTTCCGTTGTGCATATTGCTACTTCCTCAACCCAGCCAGGAAGACACGCCCTCAAGCTCCCAGGCTTCCAGAGTTTAGTTATGAGAAGAGGCTGCGTGCAGAATCACGTTCCCCAGGACCAACACCACGTTCTGGGACAGACACAGAGGAGAGCACGCCCCCTTCTGGAGGTACAGAAAAACAGAGACAAACAGACACAAGCAGCAAGCAGGAACAAACAAAACCAGGTATCCTCAGGTCTGGGAACAACAAAATGAAAAAATGTGTTTTTGTTAAAGTCGGGGGCAAAGCTGATGTGGAGCAATTCCTATATACAACTGATGTTAAAATTGTGTCAAAATAAATGAAATAAACATCTGAGATCAGACAAAAAAGCATTTGAGAAAATTGGAATCAGATTTCAAACCAAAATTTCAGGATATCAGGGACTTCTTTTGACTTCATCTGCCAAACTATCTCCATAAGACTCTCATGGCAAGACACTCAGTGGACTGGAGTGACGTTAAGTTGCATGACTTCCACTATCACTGTTCGGACTGAAGTCACATTGCAAAAAATCAGACCTGTATCTGATTTAGGGCCACATTTGAAAGTGGCCCAAATCAGATTCCATGTGATTTATGCTGTTATGAAAAAAAGCAGGTCTGAGTCACATATGTGAGAACAAGTTGTATTTGGGACTGACACTGAACATTTGTGCTACATTCCTGATACAGACCTACACATGCTTATACTCACAGTTTTGTTTATGTAGCTTACTCCATGTCCTAACCAACTGTGTCAAATGCTTCTTAGCATAGAGCTCCAGTTGACCTTTTTCATTAGTTTGTGTTTGATTCTTTTCCCTTCTTTTAATGATGCCGACTTTGTAGTTGTTAGTGAGCAAGGAGCCAGCAGAGGTGAGACAGCACCACCTGTAAATATCATCATCATCATTATCTTCTGCCGCAAAAAGCAATTCAACTGAGAAATGAGATCTAGTCTACCAGTCATCTCCTTCAAAGTGATCTCTCACTATCTGAAATGGATCATTTTTTACCAAAAGAGATCAATAGAAAAGTTTATGTTCTTGCAGACCTGGTTCTTGCCAGATTAGGACAATGTTCCTGTTTGTTGTCATGGTGATGCAACATGATCTAACCAGTTGAAGGGAAGAATACAAACAAATATCTTTGAGTGGCATACTTGTTAAAGAGTGTGTGTGTTATACCCGTTAGTCAAGTAGAAACAGCAACGAGCATGAAATTCAGAGTGCATCCATCAGATTTACATTCACAAACGTTCCACAGCACATTTCCTTTTCATGAGACCGGTGGGTTTAACAGTGTGATCTTACCTCTAGCCAAGGCTCCGGCTCCGTGGAATAAGGTCCACAGTTTCCAGATCCAGCACAGTCCAAAGAAACCTCAGATCCGACCTCTGCAGAGTCCAGGTTCCCCCAGCCCCTTCTCTCCCTGCACTTGTCTAATTTAGCTGAATTTAATCTGATTAATTGATTTGATTCGCTCCCAAATAGGGCAATCTTCTTCTCTGTAGAATCCATAACATTATAGAGCACAGTCCACTGGCTATCACACTTTGCTACTTCTGATAACACTGAAGCTACAATGGGGTTTCACATTTCCTGGATGTCTATGCCAGAATTGGGTCAAATAGTATTTACACATAGAAATCCACTTTGGAGATTTTGCAAATCACAGTTGTTGAATGCTTTAACTGAAATCTGATGAAGTATTGGTGGATCAGTTTGAAATATTTGGTACCATATGAAACACCAAACAAACCACCTAATAAAAATAGACTTCTTTGACCCAGATCTGGTCTTCACTGAGTGTACAAAATATTTAGACCGACTTCGTAATTGATCGATTTGTTCAGTCTACATTTATGTCTAAATTGTGCTTTAAAAAACCCAACATTGCACAGATTGAAATTCTGTTGGGTTGGATCAATAATGTAAAAAAACAAACAAACATGAGTGTCTAATATTTTGTGCACAAAGTGATTTTTCTGTTTAATCCTCATTCGGATGGGATTTATTTCTTTGAGGAAAGCTTAAGTGATTTTAACATTAAAGCACTGATTAGTTATTTTAATTCCACTCTTAACACATTTCCCCCAGTTCCAGTTTTAATCAGTGCCAAATACCTCCGATCAGGTGAACATGTTGTTCATTCTGAAGTTTAAGTCCCATCTGTACAAACAGCTTGTATTTTAAAGCATATGTTTGAGGTTTTATGCAATCACACCTGTGTTTCTGTTTATTTTAAGTACAACAGGTGACACATTTTGTCCCTCAGACTATCCTCCATTATTACAAACCATCTGTAATTTGACTGTGTGATCCAGAACAGTTTAGTAGACAAAAAACATGGCTAATATTTTGTCTCTATATTCCCTCCTGGAACATTAATCCTGTTCAAACAGGGCTCAAGTCTTCTTTTATACCCGAGTCTGGATAGATTATTTTCCATGTACCAGAATTAATCTTCAAGTATGCAAATGAGGGTGCATGTTGATGAATAATTTGCTTCGTATTAGCTCCGCGGTGAAACATGCCAATCATTTTATTAAGTTGCAATGACTCTAACAATGTAATTATATTGTTAACATACGTATATGTGAAACAGCAGAGCCTCTGATGTTGATTTTGATGCTGACAGTTTTCTCATGAGGCTTTGTTGTTGAACTCTATACATTAACATAAGGAATGCTGCTACTTAAAAAAAAGATAATTTTAATTCCCAACAACCAATCATTTGATGGATTGCAAAGTGTTCACATAATCTTAAATGGTCACGCTTTCTCTCTTACTTTTCTACCTTTCTCTTACCCTGCAGTCTCTTCTGTTGCTTTGTCATGTCTGACTCATACTTCTTCTCCTCAGATGAGAAAGAGATCGGGGAAGACGAAGGACTCACCAAAGAAGTAGAGAGCGAGATCCAATCAGAAGAACAGCAGCGAGGGGAGGAGGCGGAGGTGGATAAAGTAGGAGAAGAAGGAGATGTGGTTCAGGCGGAGGAGGAGGAGACGGAGGAGATGGAGGAGATGGAGGTGGAATCAGAACAGAGTCACAGCCCCACCTGTGAGGCAGAATCTCAGCCGTCATAGTCGCCGAGTCCAGAAGCGGACCAGGAACGACTGATTATTCTGTCCAAACTAAAGGTCATGATAGACAGGTGGCATTTTAAAGCAATATGGAATGATTGCAACAAAAAAAGCATCACAAATATCACTTATGTTTTTAGTTTGAAGCGTCTAATTTCCCTCTTTTTTTTTCCCCGTGTGCCTAAATTCAACTGTTCAGTAGCAAGTGTCAAGTTTAAGCATTTTTGTGACCCTTAAAGACAAAAGCCGTCATACTGACATAAAGGAGGTAGGGAAGGTGATGATAGAGATGTTGCTCCCGGTAAATGGCGTTTAGTCTTAATGAAAAAAAATGAGAATCAAATTTCTTACTTGTGAAATTTTACATTATTGAAATTGTCAAACTGTATTGCCTAAAAATGATGCCAACATATCATGGCCTTAACAGTTTGATTGGTTGTTGGAGGGGAAAGTGTTAGACTGATGATTGTAGTTTTAATCCGAAGGCTGTTTCCAGATAGGGTAGTCGGCTGCTGATAGCGCTCTACATGTGGTGAACTGGTAAAACTGACATAGGTTAATATTTTAGAGTTTACAATGTAAGGTTATTTTTTAAAGTAGGTGGCCACTGTATGATTTATTATTAATGAAAAGTGTTGTTGCTGGTTGACCAATGGCAGCAATGACAAAAACACGCTTAAATCTAAAATTCTTCCATCAACTCTTATTTCGGTAATTTATTTCTTCACACGGTCTGGTTTTGTGTATATTTTTGCTTAATATCACAGTTACTCATAAAGGAAATATATAAATGTGGTACACACATGTTATTTATTGTTTTTTTGTTGGGTAAAAACAACGGTACAAAAAAGTTCTCAAGAAAACAAAATCCTACAAAGTGCATCTTAAAGGACCAGTGTGTGACATTTAGTGACATCTAGTGGTGAGATAGCAGATTGCAACCAATGCGAAAAAAAAATGCAAAAGGCACTTTCTAGAGAGGTAGTGTTTGGTTTGTCCGCTCTGGGCTATTGTAGAAAAAATGGTGGTGCAACATGGTGGGCTCCATTGAAGAGGACCTACTCTCTATTTAAGTGTAAAGGTAGCAAAAAACACAATGAGTTTTATTTTCAGGTCATTATATTTATAAGTATTATATTCCATTCCTGCCAAGTCCGTTCAGCTAGACGCCACTAAGTCTTACACACTGCACCTTTAAAACAAACCTGTTGCGAATCAGGACATAAATCGTGTTTACAGAATATACAAGATACAAGTATGCTGTTAAGTTAAGAGTACTGCTATGACTTTTTCATCTCCTCTTTTTAATCCTCCATACAGACTCCTAAATGTTAAAGATCTAAGATAATTTTGGTATACTCACATTTTTACTGAATACTGATGCATGTACCGGTACACATTTTATCCTGCTGGGTTTTCTTAAGTCTTTTTTTTTTCATGATGTTTTAGCAGCTTATTCCTGACAAGATGTATCTGAGCAGTTACCAAGAACACAGCTAATATCCTCCTCGCTGGTAGCAGAAATAGTGTAAATTCACTTTTGTTCACCATTCATGCCTTTTTTCCCCTTTTTTTTTGTTGGTGAGGAAGGTTAAACAACAGTAGTGTTAAATGACCCATTTATTACTGCAGCTCACCAGAACAGAGCAGTGTGTGTAGCACCAAATACATGAAGTCAGTGTGTTCATAGCGTAGACACATGCTTGTTAGTGGGCTTTTTGTGTGTTTTATACTGACAGATGAAAGAAAGAACATGTGGACTCCTCAGGTCTACAAAATCATCCAGACTTGATAGAAATAATTTGACTTCCTCATCAAGCTTTTGTTGTTGTGTTGGTTTTTATGAAGGTCTTCCTTTTGAGATGCAGCTTGTCAAACTCAGCTAACAGTATTTACACAGAAGCAGTCTGATTAAAGTGAACCTCTAAACATCTGATGGGTCAAGAAACTAACAGACTGGAGCTAAAACTGCCGATTTTTCGCTATCTAGTTTTTGCCAACTGTAGTTCTTATTATTATTATTTGCCAAATGCTCTGTCGTTGTTTTTATTTCTTTCCTAATTTAATTTGCACTGAGTCTTTTAGTATTTATTTGGCCATATTGTGTTTTTAATTTGTAGTTAAGATATTGCTGCACTGTTTAATTTAAAACATTTAAAACTAAATTTCTAATTATTGGCCTGTTTTTGGGTTATGTAGCTTTTAATGTAGCTGCAGATAAGCATGTGTTGAACATTTTTAAATTGTTCTCTTCTAATGTCTGCTGTTATTTTCATTGGTTTACAGTGTAATCTGCCATCTGTGTAGCTACCATAGCAACATCAAATTAAGGAGGTTTTATTTGTCCACTGCTGGCACATAGTGTTTTTGATAACCACTTTTATTTAGATTTAACATAGAGCCAAAAAAGTAAGTAAGTGTCTATGCAAATGTAAATATGTCTAATCACTTGTGTTATACAGGTGTGGTCCCAGAAACACAACCAAACTTAAGTGAGCTAAATATTCTTGTGGGATAGACAGTCAACACATTAAGTTCTGTTTAAAGTGTGTAATTGGATTAATTTGTTTTCTAAATTTTTGGACTAATTCTGTATCTGTTACTAATTGGTTGTTGACCTCTTTGAAACCTCGTAGCGACCCAGAGTTATTTTACAGGAGCTGCCCTTAATGGTTTGGGCCAACCCTCTGAATCTGTACATGGGAGCTTTAAATGTATTTGGGACAAACCTTTGCTGAATGTTTAGGAGAGCGTAATGAATTGAAAGTCTCCAATATCCTCGACAGCAGCTTGACATTTTATTGTGATCCTGTTATTTATCTTCACCAGACGGCCATTGCATCTTTCTGCCTGTACGAGCTCACTGACTTGTGGTCAGATGAATGCTGTCAGTGTTAAACAAGCTTTCTATACTCCATAATGTGTACTGGTGATGAAAAATGTGGCAAAACATACATAAAGCTGTCACTTTAATACAATTCTCAACAAGCTGTCTTACACACTGACATGTAATATGTTTATTTACAATTTGTAGGTTGTTTTTTTTTTTTTTTTTTTGCTCTGCTAGATTTATTAAATACATTTCTGCCAATGCTGGTTATCATAAAGTGTGCACATGGCACGCCTAATAAAGTTTTTCAACAACTAATGATGTCAAGTTATTCTGTTGTGGTTCTGAAATGCTGTCCCCTTTTATTTCATAGATCATTTTGGTTTTTGCTCCAAATTTACAAGTCTGTAAGCTCATATACTAGCTACTATACCCACCTGTAACCCATGTGTGACATCCCATGAGTCCAAATCAGAAGCAACAGTAGTGTTGTTTTTAAGTTGTAAGATGACTATATACAAATGTAAGATTCAATGATACAATATGTTATCTGAGAAGTTTGAATTTTGGACAACACTTCCATTATAATACAACAAAGGACTTTATTGTTTACTCTATTCCACATCTACACAACTGCAAATATAAAAAGAAACATGACAACAGATTATCAGCACAGTATGACAGCAGAACATTACTGTACCATCAAACTGAACTAAAAGGACAGTCTTGTTGTCTCGTCAAAAAGGAATCATAGCTGCCAAATAAATCAAGTTGCCTTCAGCTAGTCGCTGTTGACGCAGGCAACAACACTGCAGCAATGACATTTAAAGTTTAGATTTCATTGAATTTCTCACATCCATTGCTAAACAATTTTCTTTTCTATGCCACAGATTTTATTTGTTACTTTGGCACAATTGAATCTGCACAAAACACACAATTCAGCTTTAATCTCTTTTTCATTAAAAGAAAAATAAAAACTGACTGACTTCATATCACTTTGAAGTCAGGTATGGTCACTGGTGGAAAATCTCCACTCACAACTTACAGAGCAGCCTTCGTTGGCTATACATTCACTAATAACTCTACCTAAAACAGACTTCAGGCTCATAGTTTTTGTTTTTTAATAGATTTTCAGTTTGTGGTTGAAAATCTTGCAACAAAAAAAACAATATTGGAAACTAATGAGCCCTTAACAAACTGTACACCAGTCAGTGACAAAACCTTGCCACTCAATCATGAATATTTGATGAGAAGAAATTATCAGAATTTTGCACAACTCACAACCTTCGACAACATAAATATGAATGAGAAGTTCAGAAGTCAATTGAGTGTCAAGCAAAACAAAACAATAAAACTTCCAGACTGGAAAATATTTCGCCTGCACTCAAAGACCAAGACAATGTCATCAACCAGACTCAGTATATAAAACTGGCAATAAAATTGGACTTAAATACAATGAAATTAGTAGCTGTGTTTGTTTCTACATAGATTTTACTCTTAATTGATTGTCTATGCCCTCGACTGGCTGATAGGATGGAGTCAGAATATCACATCCATTCTCAAAAGCCTTTTTTTTCTATTTAAACCACAAAAAAGACAAAAGAAATTGATCATTATTGTTTGTTTACAGTAATAAAATACAATCATCAAGCCCGCCAGACTGAGTGGCAGCAATAAACACTGTAGAAAAAAACAACAACAGAAAAACTGTTAGTGACAAGAACAGCTTCAAGTATGACCCACCGACACCATGAGACTCAAGCCTCCGAGATGCCTGGATTTGCCCTTTACTGCAGTCTCCTCAATGTCTCAATGTCAGTAAATATTCAGTACACATTCAAAAAGGTGACACAAGAATGAGAACGCATTACAGCATTTTAAAATCAACTCACACTGTGTCTGTTTGTGTGTAAAAAGAGACACAAAGACAAACACTTTCTCAGCCGCAGCTCCAAGTGTGACATCTATTCTGATCACATACACACACACACACGCACACACACACACACACACACACACATTTATGAATCCTTTATGGGTCGGGCCTTTACAGCGTGTTGAGCTCGATGAGTCTTCCAGCAAAGACGCAAAGTGTCCCGATGATACACACAGCCATGAACACGCAGAGCAGGATGTGGTCCAAAACCATGGCAACGAACTTCCACTCCTCTGCCGCCTAGAACGAAACCAGATGAGGAAGAGAGCAAATCATGCTTGGGGACTTAATGACTGTGGGCATCCATAATCAGTCATTAAAGCAGCATCTGGTTTGTTAAAACTGTTTGGATTTGTTTATCTAATTAGCAGGATATCTAAAAAACAAACAAACAGATTTCAATGCAACTATTTGGAAAGTTAAAAGAATAGTTTTTGGAAAATGTGGCTTTCCTGCAGTGAGTTAGCTGAAGAGATCCACACTACTCTCATGTCTTGAAAACTTGTAAGAGGAGGAATCAGCGAACCCTTTACTTGAGCTAACAGCAACTGCAAGGCTCACTAATTAACATGTTACATCTGCAAGTGAGGGGGTCATGCCCTGGACTACTTTTTGGATGGGCTTAGTGACTTCCTGGAGTCTCTCACTAAAGGGTTAGAGGATTGATGCTTTTGCAACAATTATTCATGCAGTAGTTGTCTTACATTGTTAGATTCCTCGTCTGATTTCATTGTCTCAGCGATGTACTTCACCCCTTCAATGGCACTGCGAACATCAGGGTTTTTAACGATGGGAGACTGGTACGTGACACTGGTGGGGTTGGGGTTACCTGCAGGTTGTACACAGAAAATATATTTTTTTAGTTTCATGTTTTAATCAGTTTCTTCACATCTGGAGTCTGTTGGCATTGACTAAAATGGTTCCACTGACACTCACTTGAATAACAAGTCCACAATATACAAAATCTGTCTTTCTGTCTAAAACATGTAAAGCACCACATATACACTTATCCATCAAAGTATTTTGTGTGATTTGTCATGTAGCTGGATCCTTGCCTGAGATGTCAGAGATGTCCATGTCAGTAGGGAACAGAGTTTTCTGTCGGATCTCCTGACTGGGACGCTTCATAGTTGAGAAGAACATCATGTTGGGAATGGTTTCGATGAAGACCTGAGCGACAGACAGATGCAGACATTGATTACACTTCTGATTTTTATTAGTTACATACAGCAGTCCATCTTAGATTATCAAAAGTAAAACAAAACACCAACCTTGCGGATCCAGGCGGGCATGGTGTGCGTGCTGGGCGAGCGATGATGCGTGTTGATGACGATGACAGTGATGATGATGGAGGCAATGACAAAAACCATAGTGAAGAGCATGTATTTCCCTATGAGAGGAACAGCACTGGAGGTAGAGGGGATCAGCTCCACGATAACCAGCAGGAACACAGTCAGAGACAGCAAAACAGAGATGGAGAGAGTCATCTTTTCACCTGGAGACAGATGGACACACAGGACAGTTTACTTTTACATAATAGGTTATGATGCCCAGCTCAAATTCATACTTACATTTATCTTACACCTGATTGCATTGTCGATGTTTGTGTATACGCTCCAAAAAACCCCAAAATCTACGTACCAGAGTCAGTAGGCAGGTAGAAGACCAGTCCGGTGAGAAATGAGAACAGCATGCAGGGAATGATGACGTTGACGATGAAGTAGAGAGGCAGACGCAGCATCAAGAAGTGGTAGGTGATGTCCAGGTATGGTGTGTCGGGGCAGCAGGTGTAGTACACCCAGTGTTTCCAGCTCCTGTAGTCCTTCAACACCCATTCACCAGACTCCATGAAGTTACTGAGGTCTGGCCGATCACTGTCCTAAAAGACAGAAGAAAAGGAAATAATGCATGTTAAACTGTGGTGTTTCAACCGTTTGTCCCAACTCTTCACACTTTTTTTCATTCTGTAGTTCTGCAGACTGCATAAATGCCTGAATCAAACCTATAAATGTATAAGTTACACTCACAGGGTTGATGACGACCAGCAGTCCATCATATGTCCAGGTTCCCAGTTTCATGCTACAGTTCTGCAGGTCGAATGGGAAATGGAGGACAATGATCTCACAGTAGCTCTTAAAGATGGCCGGAGGATTCCATGTTATCAACCCAGTGTACTCCAGCAGGCCTTTAGTTTCATGGATGATGGCAAAGTCACCGTCAGCACTGCCGAGAAGGAGGAGAACATGATCAGAGGGGAGAAAGAGTGTGAGAGAGAAGAAGAGAGATGTGCTGTATAGAATTGCAGTTTTCATACAAAAATAAAGATAATGTGTGTTTTTTATGTTTACTTGTTGTATAGCACCAGGTCAGGTTTCCAAATGTCTGTCGAAGGGATTCTTATCTTCTTGATTCCTCCGTAATCATCAGGATTCCACTTCAGGTTCACGTCTACCCATTGCTGGGATGACAATGCAAAAACCTCTGATCATTCTGTCCGCTAATGTACCGACAACGCTCATTATAATAGTATTCCCATTTGAGCATCATTTGAAATAAAATGAAATCATATTCACTTCTTTCATTGTAAAAATACAAGCTTATTTATAGATCTTATCTATAGCCCTCTCCTTATGAAAACATGTATGTTAAAATAATTAATTTGTGAGATAGTTCATTTACATATGTGATAAGAATAACTTATGGATTGCAACTACAGCTTAATCCTACAACTGATTAGATGTAAGTTATGATAACTGGGTGCAGTACAGGTGTCACAGGTATGTATGGTGACACCTTATACAACATTAATTTCTAGAAAATTAGGTTATATGAGCAAATACACATTGTGTCTGTTGATAAAAGCATTATGAGCCAAGCTGAGTATTGCAAGTTCTGAAAAACTGAACCTTAACTGACTGAACTATAGAAGTAACTGCAGGCCACCTATTTCTAAATGTGGCATAATTTCTGAATGTCACATAAACATACTATCAACAACAATACAGTTTTTTTATTGTGATGTTGTAATGAATGGTTTGTTGTAATGAACTGTGCTCATATTTACCTGTCTGAGACGGACATTACTGGTCACAATCTGGTTAACTTCATCCTGAGAGAGATGCAGAGAAAATGAATAAGAAAATGAATCAACACCAATTATTTTTAAAAGCTTTTATGACTAAATAAAATGTGTATGTTTGCTTGTAACCATTTATTTTATGCTCTTTTAGAACATGTCATTTGAATTTTTTATGATCAATAAAAAAAAAAAAAAAAAAAAAACGAAAAAAAAAGAGGCGCGAAGTAAGGTCAAAGTGCTCGCCATGACGCATGCGCTCTTTACGACCACATTTAATAATCAAGGGTCAAGCAATGGATGACCATTAATTAACGTAATTTCTCCTTAATACTCTCGCTACAGGAGACGATGAGCTAACTTGGTGTGTGTGTAACATTTAGATAAAGTTACTCTAAAAGTGTAGTACACCGAATATAAACGTAAAACCCCAAATGTTTGGAAATGTTTTGGAGATGGAGACAACCGCGCCTTGCTGTCAGCTTACCGATACAACTTGCCGGTAAGTTAGTTAACACCAGTCAATGTTAATAGTTGTGTTTTGGGAATTGTTTACCACACTAAATGACATGTTTTGGTAGCAGTAGTAAAGCATTTTTATGGAATAATTTTAAATTAATTGTCCATGAGAGACACCCAGTGGTAGAGATGGGTACTGCAACCAGAAGACAGGAGAATATAATAGTCTTTTTTTCTCTCGTTTTTATACAGGATTAATGCATGGAAACGGACTTGTCAACGACTGGTGAGACTAATCATAGTCCCAGTTGAAGAGCAACGAACAGTAAGTGGAACATCAGCTCGCTTTGGGCTGGTGTTGCTTGTGTTGGTTGTGTTTTGTGGCCGCCGTGCCACCAGCTGCATGCTTGTTGTGACCCTGTAATGGGTGGCAGGCCGCCGAGCCTATTAAATGAAGTCATAATGACCTTAAGGTGACCCAGTTGCATTGTGTCCTTATTGAAGGACTGTGGCTGGATGTGTGCGTATGTGGTCTTGGTCTTTGCTGTGTTTTTGGAGTATGTTTGCATTATTTTAGCTCCCAATGCATCACATTATGCAAATGCTTATTCTGTTGCTGTATGTGAAAGTCAAAAGCACTAAACCTTGCTTCTTGAGTATATTGCAAATAAGGGAACTGGAAAGAAATGATGCTGGAAGTGTCACTTTTTGTGATGTTGCTTATTTCACATCACTGGGCTTTTGCATACTATTTCATCTTCACCTTACTGACTGACTGAGTTTTTCAGACTTGCCTGGTTTATTCCAGTACCAGTGGCATAGCTTTACTTTTTGTGATCCATGGGTTACTGTGACTTTTTCTCTCATGAAGTGAACTGGTTGCTTATATTTTGATGGTGTTATTTGCTGTAAATGAATTTGATTAATCCCATTTTTGTGTTTAGCCATGTTGTGAACTGGATGTCGTGTTTTCAGCCATGTCATACTGAGATTCGTCTTTGTGTTTTTTAAAGCTGTGTTTTGACATGTTGCCGTGCACACCTCACAGGGCTTTAAAGTACTATAGTGCTAATACCCGAAGCAGTAGTTTGTGCTCAGGAGAAAGTAATACTGTTAATAAAAATGACTCCAGCAAATGTAAGTATAGCTCATGTCACTCAGAGTTGCAGCAGTGATCCTCTCCATGGTGACCCAACAGTCTTTCACAAGGGACACGCAGTTCAAAGCAAATGCGTAGAATATCCTTATGCATTCATAGGGATAGTATAGCAGTGATCATTAATTTACTTGTCTATGTAATATACAGTAACTGAATCACAAATGGTCTTTACCAACAAGACTCCTATGTATTTATAAGTCCCCCGAAGGCATCACGTGAACATTTTGTGAGCATCATGCCATATCACTTTAATTACTTGCATTTTGTGAGATGCAAAAGTGTAGAATCAACCATGTAATTTCTCCTTCTTCCAATAAAAAATTGCAGTATCATGCCAAGGAAACTTGGCCATATTACAGTTTTGAAATGCTGGCAGCAGGTTTCTGAATAATCTGAATATAAAGTTAGATTTGTCACAGTTTTCTTTCCAGAAGTGATTATGTGTGTTTTTATGGTAAAAACATGATCAAATCTCATTCCTGAGTTTTCAGTTATGAGCACTTTCTCTCCTTCTTACCACACTGATAAGCTGTATTAATTGCAGTCCCACGGTGACCACTACAGCGTCGCTGAAGTGGTTAACAGGCCGAACCACCTTGTTGTAACCAGTGAACAGGTGTTTCACCAGACGAGTCTCATCTTCTGAGCAGAATACTGGACCTAGGACAAACACACACAGAAATTAAGCCAGGTGGAATGCCCTGATAGCTGAATGGTTACTGCAAATGGCATGTAGCTGCAATGTCCCTGGTTTGAGTCCAGCCAGGGCCCTTTGTTGCACCCTTGTTCTACCCATCTCTCTTAATGTTCCCTTTCTGCCTCTTCCCTGCCCACTATCTAATAAAGGTCAAAAAAGAATAAAAAAACAATCTGTCAGGTAGTAAGCCTTTATTTTTTGACGTGATGAGTCCGATCTTGAGGTCAGAGATCAATCAGGCAGTGCAGTATTTCCCATTAATCACCTAGACAGTGGCAGCCTGCCAATTTCATAATGAACTGAAAATATTTTTACACTTCTCAGTGTGTTCATCAGTCGTTTTCTTGGTCATTTCCAGATCAATATATATGATTTTATAGGCAAAAACTATTTTTATTGGCTAGACTGAGTGATTGGTATTGGAAGGAAAAACTAATTCTGACAGTGGAAGTTTTGAATTAAACTTTATAATCTTCAAACTAATCACAGCAATGTAATATATATGCTGTACACAAACTGTGGTTCACACAACATTCATCACGGATGTTATTTTGGGTTCTGAGGTACGACCATAGCCAGCTGATGACCATGTGCCCGCAAATGTTTTCATACAGGAACTGGAATCACCACTGACGCTACAGGGAAGCCAACTGATTGCATTTAACTGTGATTCACACAACAAACATTTCCCCAGCTTACTGGCAACCCGAAACCCTTCAACGTGAAAGAGAGAGAATGCACAGGAAGGAAAGAAAGACAGGAAGAGAGAGGTATTATCAGATGACAGACAGGGGCGAACAGGCTGATACAGACAGATCAACAGCAACAGCAGTCAAATGACTGTCATTCCACATTGGTAAAAAGCCTCTGCACTGAATGTACCATGAGCTGTCTGTGATCAGGTCCGTTTCTGTATAAGTCCTTGGAGCGAGGCTAATCTGAGTGCTTAGAGGGTGTTCGAGAAAACCAGCTCAGGCCAATCCACTTGACATTAAGTCTGGATCAGTTAGAGTTCAGAATAGTTAACCTGTATTTAACACCTCTTCATACGAGGTGGGTGATTCCAGCCAACAGACTCATAGTTGTTCTTAAACTGTGTCTTTGTGAACCCATACATAAAAATTCTATACCTGAGAGACATGCAATGAAAAGCGGAGACCAGATCCACTGGTCCTGGGGGGACCTATGAGAGAAAGGTGGTGTATAAACAGATAATGAAGGGCTGTATAGTTAAACATAGTTCTAATAAAATAAAATATTGTCTTCAAAAGAGATGTGATAATTGTTAAGAAATAATGTACATTAATAAACACTTTAGTATATTAATAAACACTATATCAGCTCACTGTTGTAGTCTGTTATACACATTTGATTTTAAAGGCTAAACTTCCTGTTTTAGGATTGTATTCATAGACTGATGTCATTTTATTCCCTAATTGTACATGAGGATTAACATTGCAACACCAACTTTATGTTCATACTCATTTGGCATAGAAATTATAATTGTTTTTGAATAATGTACATTAATAAACACTTTACAAGTTCTTATATCAACTAATAACTGTAATTAAATGTTAAAATGTTGCTAAACTTCTTGTTTTAGGAATATATCCGGACACTGATATCATTCCCAATTGCACATTACTACACCAACTTCATGTTCACACTCATTTGGTATAGGAGAAGTTATCATTTTAAAATAAATGTACATAAATAAATGTTGTTATATCAGTTATATCAACTATTATAGTGCGTTATAGACATTTATTATATGTTTAAATACTTCATTTTAAAGGCTAAACTTCCTGTACATGACGGTTAACATTGCTACACCAACTTTATGTTAACACTTATTTGGCAACAACTAATGTGTTTCTGCAAATATTCTGCATCACACCACTGCATATTTTCAGCATTACACCACTAGTTATGTTAATTAAAAGGTTATCCTCACACTATTAGGATTGGCCTGCGTTTATGTGTGAATGAAGGCACTGTTGTTTTATTATTAGCATGGTAACAGTCAAACAAGCTGAAACTCTAGAAGTGATACTTGTGTAGGCCGTACTAGATGTTGCAAGGTCATAATTATCGGGATTTGCGTGCACACTCTGACATTCGTCTTGTGAAACATCATTTAAAAATTTTGATGTGCTGTGAAATTGATTTTTTTTTTCATGCCACTGCTTGTAAGCTATACTTTATACTACAAGTGGCCTCTTGCATCACCTTCATTCATGTAATCGCAGTTAACACATGTACTTTTGTTTTAATATGACCCAGCAGATTAGCGTCGTGCTGCTATCTGTGTTACATCCTTTGCATGTTATTTCTGGAATCTGCTGGCTATCCACACTCAGCCTGAACTGAGCAGGCTAAGATCTTGTTTCATTTAGCCAGCAAGAGCAGAGCACGCACCCACACCCACACCCACACACACACACACACACACACACACACACGCACACACACAAATACACAAACACACACACGCATATACAAGCTGTTTGTTGTCCTTTGGTTTCCTTTCAGAGCTTCTTTTGGGATCTTTCTTTCTCGCTCTCTGGTTGTGTTGTGTACAGTACTGATGTTCATTTCTCTGGCTGTCTGCCACCGTCTCTGTCAGACTGTCTGTTGTCCTGCGAGCGCGCTTTGATCTGCCCACGGACTAAAATAGACGGGAGGCGGGACAGAGGAGCCACTTGGAGCTGTCAATCATTGCCTATACTCCTATTTCCGCACAACACTGAACTATGTCACTGCAAACTGCAAAATAAAACTAAAGCTAAAGCTCACTTCTATTTTGTAACACAGCCGGGCTGAAAACCAACAAGGAGTTGAGTGTATTAAGTTGTATTAAGTTGCATTTAAGTCCATGAGCTTTTGACCAAATGTCACTGGCTTGAGTCACATGACAGGCTGGGAAAGTGATATGTAGCCTACTACATACTTGATTAAACTGTTTATTGTTTCACCCTGGGTGGTTTGGATGGTTAACCACTCCTGCCATCAAAGAGTTTGTCAGCCTAATGGCATGATATTTAAATATGGTTACAGTTTGACCTGATAAAGATCCAAGTAGGAATGAAACTTTGTCATTATTACACTTTTGCAACTTGGAGTAAGTGTGCATGCATGACCTTTTTTAATTGATGCTGTGTTTCTGTTTAGCCTGGCTGGCACCTACATGATGTGCATGTAATTACTCTCCTTTTTAAGAAATATCTCTTGCTACATGGCATTATTTTTTATTTTCAGTGGATAAATGAACTGGATAAGTTTCTGTGTACTGTATGTAGAGCTGCAAAGATTAGTCAATTAATCAATGAGTTGCTATCTATTACATTTACTAACTATTTTGAAAATCGAGTCATTTATTAGAAGAGCAGTTTCAAATACCCAGAGTCTGGGTTTTCAAATGTGAATATTTTCTGCTTTCTTTAGTCTTCTGTGACAGTAAACTGAGTATCTTTGGGTTGGTGATAAAGCTCTAGACATTTGTTGACATTCATTGCAGTCCTAACTGACCTGATAATGGAAATAATGCTAAAATGAAATGAAATCCTGGATCTTTCCACATACTTTGATTAATTTTATTCAGGCTGTTCCACAGACCAAAGCAAACTGAATCTTTGTTTTTAAGATTGCAATTTCATTACGATTGTGAATTCAGGCATCACTCATCACACATTTTTTCAGCAGCCATTAATTCTTTCTTGTTTGTGAAGCGCTTTGAATGGCCTCATTTGTACGTCATATTGATTTTATTCATACAGCATATAAACCATATGGAAAAGGGTGATGATAGTTATTATAAAACAACAGGATCATAAATATTCAGCATATTTTTATAGGCTTCATATATAAACAGGCAACCCTGATGCATTTGCTGTGATACTAAAAATCCTATTATCTTTTGCTTTTTAGACTCCATGTACATGTAAAATAAGCTGCCCTGACCAAATTAGTAAAATAAAATACCACATATTTACTTATTTATGGCACTTTTTCAAAACAGTGGCATGGATGCTACTTCCAAAGTTACATCATCAGATCTGTCATCTGGAGATCTTGACTGATTTAACCTGAGACAAAACAATCATATTTTGAGACTGGAATACTAGATTTAATAGACAACACATATAATCAATAATTTTCAAAGAGGACATCTAGCATCTGGGAATAAAGACCTTCAGATGATTCACCTAACAGCTTTTTTTATTGCACATCTGCAGCGATGCAGATAATGTCCCAGATGATGGTGGCTTACAGGCTGCATCCATTCATCCACCTCTGTTTCACTATCACATCACTTTGTCTTTGATGTTTCATAAAACTGGCCACTGCCAAAATCAATGAAGAAAAGTAAACTACAATAATAAAATACTAGATTATATGAATCTCTCTGGACACTGAATGTTTGACACTGAAGGCTCGTACAGACAGAACAAAGAGACCGATTCAGTGCATGATAATCAAAAATCAGGTATATTACCAATAAAACATTCAAATGGGGAAAAAAATGCTGTTTATTCATAAAGCACCGACTTAACATAAACAGAACTCTTTCCTAGCCATTTTAGATTAAACTGCATGATACTGCCTATCAGGGTGAGTTCATTACATCTCTATATCCTGACCTGCATTAAAGCCATTTCAGTTATTAATTTTGCATATACGTGTATTTAGTACCTTTTTCCTCCTGCTAAATTATATTTCATGTAATTTGATGTTTGAAGTCATTTAAGTCATGGTCTCCTCCTTTGCTTTTCACTTCTTGCCAGATAAACTGGCCACATTATGTTATAATTACAGTCTTCGTTTCACAGCAGTCCGTGGAATAGATGGGTTTGAGCATTTAATTAATGTGCAGTGTAATAATTTGTAGGGATCAATGGACAAGGTTAAGCTTACAATTAACTTCAAGAGCAAAACATTTGATTATTTGGTGTCTGACTTGATTCAGAATTGATCCTCTATGGTATCGATTGAAAAGGAGGGCACTATCTTCAGTCTCTTGATCCAGTATACTGTGTGCCAAACCATTTACTGCTGTTCTTATTCCACTGAAATACAATATGAAACATCCATCCATCCATTTCCTTTACCGCTCATCCTCTAGAGGGTCACTAAGGGAGCTGGAGCCAAACTCAGCTGACACTGGGCGAGAAGCCAGTTAAACCCTCAACAGGTCACCAGTCAATCATAGCACAATGTGAAACATAATGTGCATGTAAGATAAATGAACTGCTGCCTTTTTTATTTTGCATAGCTAACTGTGTGAACTGCCTGTGTGAGAATAACAAACTGGGGGGCGGGGGGGCAGAGTGCTCCACTGTGTTATTAACTGCAGCGGAGAGCAGCCTCTGTGCTGCGCTGTTAGCTCTGGGGAAAGTTATTCAAGATGCCGAACATGTGCAGTTTTTGAGGTGAAACAGTCGTTGGTTTAAGTTGTTTAAATGCTGCAGTGTGTGTTGGTCTTGTTTGTTACTGCTGGAGTTTGCTGCTCTGCTGCGCTAATGATAGCCTGAGTGATGGTGTAGAAAGTTCACAATATACTTCATGTTCATCTCACAAATGTAATTATTTTGTCATTAAATTAAAAAAAATCATTGCAACTGCTGCTGATTTGGAAGATGAGCTATAAGAGTCCAAGTGCTGCCTCGACTTTTTGCTTCTGTCAGCATCACGTTGTTAACTAATATTTGGCAAACTGAGTTTAGATCTGTGAATC
Source organism: Scomber japonicus (assembly GCF_027409825.1). Taxonomy (NCBI): domain Eukaryota; kingdom Metazoa; phylum Chordata; class Actinopteri; order Scombriformes; family Scombridae; genus Scomber; species Scomber japonicus. The sequence continues at coordinate 8,550,064 of NC_070591.1, read as the reverse complement.
CATTTTTTCTCTCACTTGTTTGACTATCAAGTCCTTGTAAGGTGACAGAGTGAATCCCTCTAAGAAACAGTGTGCTCATCAACAAGCACTTGTCCCGTCCAAGTGGCCTTGAACAAAGACACTAAATCCATAACTTTTCACTGATTATAAATCACTGTGGGAGAGAGTCCTGAGAGCACATCAGCTACAGCAAATGCCTCAAATATGAATGCAGCGAGGAATGCCAACAATGCTGAGCTGCTTCTTTTAGGATACCTGAAGGACAATTGCTAACACAGTTGCACAGAAAGCAACAGGCTGAATATCAAATTTAAAGATTCACTTATTTAGCAATGTGAGGAAAAGTTGTGGCTAGTATAATGATATGAATTGTATACGATTCAGTAACATATAAGATAATGATCTTTACTCACACTGCTAATATCTTTATATTGTGCTAACTATCCCTTTAATACCTCTCGTTATGTTAGGATATTGAGGGAAAATGTTGCAAATCAGTAAATAGTGGAGTTTTACAAATTTGCATCAATATAATGAAGCACGTTAATTTCGTCAATTATTTAATTCACTGGATTTGCCAAGAAATTGAATATTTCTTAGTATATATTATTTTATCTGTAAACTCTCTCTATATAAACTGTATATTAATACCCTGAAGTTAAATTACATGTACCATGATAGAGGATTTTTTTCATATTGCCTACCCTAGTGTGCATTTTATGGTGGCCTGGCCATGTGTTAGGAAGCTGAGCATGGCCACTTGACACATTAGTACAGTCTGTGGAGAGATCAGTACCTTACCCAGAACACACATTTAACAACATACACATCATTTTGGTTCAATTTGTCTTAATTTTGACACATACAAGCTTAATGGAGAACATAACACTCACAGCTGTATAAGACTATATTGACCTGTTTTCTGAGACAATTTCAGTACCTGCACTGTGACAGCTAGCCCAAAAACATAACCAAGAAGATTTGAAATATTAAGACTTACACACACATGCATGCACACACACTCACACACACACAGAGGAGGACTCACCGTGAAATACACAGAGAATCAATGCCAGCAAGATCTGGACCTTTGGTAGGTTCATATCTCCACCAACCAGACGTTTGTAGAAACAGCCCTGAAATCTACACCATCAGTTTAATAATGGTTTGTTAACCAGTTAGCAGGTCCTAAGCTAACCTATCAGCACTCATTACACAGAGGCAGACATATGCAGTAAAGCTGCAGCCGTCACTTTGGAGTCAAAATGTGTTGTGGGACAGGACTGTGGATCGGCAAGTGAACTCTGAGCTCTGGTTTCTCATGGTAAACTCCCTTCCAGCTCCCCCCACCCGTCCACCCACCCTCCGGTGCACCCACCCACCCAACAACATCTCAACCTCTCAGCACACTTCAAGGCACGAGAGACAGCTGGGTGTGTGTGTGCCTGTGTGTCTGTGTGTGTGTCTCTGTAAGTAATATACACAAATCAACACTGTCATCATTTCTCATACACGTGGATGGTAAGTTTTTCTTACGGGAATGAGTCCAGCATAGTGTCTAATATCAGTGACATAGAGGAGCAGAGGACAGGGAGACACAAAAAGAAAGACAGTGCAGAGGAGAGGAGGAAACAGACAGATAGAAGGACAGTGTTGGAGACATGAGGAGACACAGAGACAGGGAGGCAGACAGGAGGACAGCTGAGAGCTGTCACTGATGGAATGAGAAGCATGTCCACAAATGCTGCTACCCTGTAACACACACACACACACACACACACACACACACACACACACACACACACACACACACACACACCACCTGCCAGCATTCATGACATGACAGGAAACTCACCAGCGTGGGTGTCAGACTGAACAACTGAGCAGTAATACATCTCTAAAAGACAACAAAGGTTTTAGGTTTCGCTGTGTTAAGGTGCTGTTTATGTAGCTGAATGATCACATGCTTCACTCATTACTTGATCTGCATACTTTATTCCAATTTTTATTTAAATTTATATTCATGTTAATGGTGAAGTTGTCATGGTGTTTCCTTCACAAATGCTGTTTTTCCTCCATTATATGATTACAATTTGTGAACTTTTTAGCTGTTGGTGTGGCTGCGCAGTTAATAAATCACATGTTCAATTGCATTTAGTCTCTAATAGTTTGTGATGGACATTTGTCTTGATCTTTGATATTTTATATGTATATTGTCACCATAGCATTCCATACATCTTACCAATGTTATATAAACTATGTAGTGACGACAGTGTTTTGTTAATGGCATACATAAATGATGTGGGTAACAATTAATAGTTTAATTGATGCGTTGCCAACTATTAAATTAATCAAAAACTCTTTTGATAAATAATTCTTTGTTTTGGTAATTTTTTAAGAAGAAAATTCTCTGATTCAATAATATAACTTCTGGTTTCTTTAGTCCTCTGTGATAATAAACTGAATATGTTTTGCTTGTGGACTCTTCAGAACATGACATTTAAGTATGACACCTTTGGGAAACAGTGATTGCCATGTTTTCTGACATTTTATAGTCCAAACAACTATGACCAATAGTGACAATCAGCAAAGTAATTAAAATAATTGTTAGTTGCAGCCCTGATTTTATATTAATTCATCAAAAGAACAGTCAAGGGAGTAATAGTAAATATGTTGGTCTAATCAGCAATCTTAGATAAAATTCAGCAAGCTAAGTAAGGTTAATTAAATCCAAAGTATTTTGATTTGATTATGAAAACTTCAATATTGCAATATTTTTGTCAATTATGTTAATAATGACGATAAAAGGGGGCAGCTTTGAACCCAGACCTGTCATATGGTGGTAAATAGGTTGAGGCTGTTATATTGCTTTTCATCCACTGGATGGCAGGAAGCAGTTTAGGAAGCTCAGCTCAGAGCATCAAACCAGCAACAAATATTACGACCGATTGGGCCTGCGGGTTGATCTTCTGCTTAATAGAGTGAAACCAATGAGTAATATACCCTCATATTCTGCTGCATTCAAGGGAAACTGGGAATTTGCCTCTTTGCAAACCCCAGGCCAGAAAGCCATGAAATATCATGACTAATGACACAGTACATGGTGTGGGTGGACTTCCTTTCTCCCTCCAGGTCTGTTGAACTTTCTCTAAGTTTTTCTCTTTGACATTAAAGTGAAAATATTGTAAGTAAGGTTCATTTAGTATAGCACCTTTCACAGAGCAAAGGCACACAATGCTTCACAAGAGTAACATTATTAAAAATGAGACCATAAAAAGCAGTTAAGAAAGAGAACAAACAATAAAATAAAAGCAACAGAAAGATATTAAAACACACAAACTTACTAACACTAGACAGCAAAGGCCAGTTTGAATAAATGACTCTTCAGCTCAGTTTTAAAGGTGTCAACACAGACTGCAGCTCATATATCTACAGGAAGAGCACTTCTTTTGAGAGCATATTTTATGATCTGGTTATTATGTCGTAAGTCACACTGAAATTATTTGGATAAAATCAACACAAACCTAAATAAATCAACGGCTGCCTCCACTAGATGGCAGTACAAGACTGAGAAACAACATCACATGTCACAGGGTTTGATGACACGATGGCCCACACTGCCTGGACGTGTAAATATGATTGTCCGTGCATGTCTGTGTGTTTTAGTCTGTTTGCCTATTCTTCTGTCTATCTGGCACTCTAGGTATGCTTCTCTCTGCCAGTTTGTGTATTAAGGTTTCTCTCTCTCTGCCTTTCTGTTTGTCTTAGTGTTCTCACCTGTCTCACATTGTTTATCTACCTGTCCCTCCATCTCTCTTTCTAGTGAAGTAAAAAAACCACAACCCCAACACAAAAAAACAGGCATTTTTTTTCCTCCTTATTCCTGGCTCTTACATGGTATAAGATTTTGGGTTCTGCATTTTGAATGGAGGATGAAAAAGTACTTTGGGATGGGCAACGAAAGCCACTTATCTCGATTTAATTCCTTCCATTCATACAAACCCACTGTAGCCTACAATTAAAAATTTCTTCGGTATACCCTTTGATCATGTGAAGATATTCCAGTGCACAAAGGTATTGTCAATCATGTACATTGCCAAATATACTTTAAAAGCATGTATATGATTAGTGCCACCCTTTTGACATGTTGAATGTCTTTAAGAGTGATAAAAAGTTGACAAAGGAAGTTTTCTTGGCAACAAACCAGCGACAACAGCTTGGATATTCGGCAATTATGTGTTTTGATTAAGTGGAGCAACAGTTCAGAGGTGAGACAGTATTGCCTTGTGTGTGTTTGTGTGTGTGTGACACATTTTAAATCCAACTTGTAAAAACAAAAAAAAGCTATAATTTAATGTGACTGGAGGCTTATTGACAACATAACTCCAAATAATTGGCAAAGACAAGATTATAAGTCAGTTGGGAAGAAGTTGTCAGCGTTGGTGTATCACAAGGCATACACTTACTTTTGCTGTGAGAAGAAGACATTGCCATTCTGTGCTGGTCAGAGAAAAGCTGTTCTATCTAAATAAAAGGAAATAAAAACCTTGTCACAAATTGTGGGTGCATTAGGTGGACCCAAATGCAGAGACTGGAGGCTGATAGAGGTTGAAAAAAGTACTTTAATCTGGGTTGAGAGGGCAAAACAAAAAGTGGCAGAGAAGCACAAAAGGTAGCAGGACAAGACTTGAACAAAGCAGGGTAAACGGAACCAAAACAGGATGAAAATTAACAGAAGCAAATCAACACAGAGGATCCAACAGAGACTGAACCGAAAGCCAAAACCTATATGCACAAGGAGTGATTACAAACAGGACACAGGTGAAACGTGAGGAAATCAACTAAGGCAGGAAAACACAGGAAGTGAAAAACAAACCACACACACACGGGGGAAATCTTTCAAAATAAGACAAGTAACGGAATAACGGAAACTACAGACAGGATGTGACAAACCTACTTTAAGGTGTATATTTTGGATCTACACAGAGATAAGGTGTGTGTAATACCAAGGTATATCTCTGTGGTCCTGAGGTTAACTGCTTTGACCTAAAACCCCACTCCACTGAGTGTTACTTCCAATTTGACAGTTAATGTTCTTTAAACGGAAAATGGGGTTAATAGTCTGGCATAATCCATTAGCGATGTGTCACGATGGTAGTGGTGTTATAGCCTAACCTGTCCACTTACTACAGCATTAAGTATATAAACTAGGTTACATGTCAGGAACAGAGATCTGTAGGTGAAGTTAGATGATTGCTTCTTTATTGATGGAACATTTATTAAGAAGTGATATCTTGCTTTATTTTATAGTAAATCTCTGTAAATGTTCCTACTCATTGGCCTGTGAGAGTGCAAAAGCATGCATTGCTCACTCTGTTAAAATCTGATTAATAAATGTCAAGCACAGAGGTGCACAGACTGCTATTTGGATTAATGTATGTGCAGAAGCGCAACGTGCAAAAGGGCTGACTGATATATAGAATATAGATCAGCGGGTGTGGTGAGTATTAAATACTCTATTAGCCAATTTCATCACTGCCCTCATAGTTCTGAGACAGCTGTGCCTAATTGATTCATTTAATTTTATTACATTATACATAAATAACACAATTCTTTCTAATCAATATTTCAATGTACATTTCTTTGCAGATGATACTATTTTATATGTGCCAGTATTATCCCTCAGGCACGTGCTAATGTTGTCAGAACTGGTTTCACATTTCATGCACCTTTTTAAATGGAATAAAACTTAAGTCTTACAATCCTCTTAGACATTTTAAAACCTTATTCATCTGACATTTTTGTTATAATTCTTGTAAGTGTTTTTATTAATTCCGTTTTTATTATTCGGAGTTGTGTTGTTTCTGTCTGCTGATTGTGTTCCTGTCTTACGAGTGTAGTTTTGCTCTCAGGTCTTTCTTGGAAAACATCTTAATCTCAATGAGAGTGCCTGACTAAATAAAGATTAAATAATAAAATAACAACAGCTCAACAGATGGAAAGATTTGCTTCAGGAAATGACTAGACAGCCAAGACATGAACACTCATCACAACGAGTCTGAGGCCTAAGACAGATGGAGTATTTTTTTTCAGTTAGTCACTATATTACCTATCAAAATAAAGCGGTTTATATAATTGGACTGGTGCTATTTCAGCAATAATTTACCTAGGGATGCCTTGTTTGGTTATTTCGGCTTCAATACACCAATACCTATTAACTGGTAACTATCTGGTTCATTTTTAAATAAAGTTGAGATGTAGCTTTCGTTTGTTAGAGCTGTCCAGCAGTCAGTGGTCAGAGCTGCTTCACCTTAAAATGTTTTTAATGAGTTTAGTCATAGTAGCTTTCGATGACATAACATACTTGGCGTTGAGTTATGTTGCTGTTGTCAGAATGACAAATGAGAGACCCCTAACAGCTTGTTCCCTCTGAATGATGTATATGTTATTATATGACATCATTAGATTATTAATGTTGAAGCATTAGTGTGTAAGCAGCATGTTACTATTGTAGCTGCTCGAAGTGGAGCTAGTTTGAACTGTTTTATGTAGTTAGACCATAAATCAGCATAAAAAAGCTGTTAGCAGGTGTCCTTACTCCTTGCAAGAGACAAAGGGGTTGTTTTCCTTTTCACCTGAAGACAGACAACTGAACTATTTTAGTGACGTAAGTTCAGTAATGTGTAATGTTATGGCCAATGAACCATAGTTGTATGACCAACATTTTTTAAATTTTTTACCTTTCTTATCTGCTGCTGTACCGAAATTGTACCGAACCATGACCCAAACACCAAGGTTCATACCAACCTGTGGATTTTGTGTACCATTATGTAATGATGATGCAAAATGATGATGGTGATTTTTAAGTATGGGAAATCTCACTTTACTACTCACTATTGATCTATCTATCTTTAGCACCTATTATAGGGAGCAATGAATAAGTATCAGACACAGAGAGAGGATGAATGCAGATCTTCACAGTGTAGAATATGGCAGTATGAGCCTTCACTAGTCTGAACTGACTTTATCTATTAGAAATACAGCTAACTGTCAAGAAAAAGAACAACCAAAGTAAATGAAGGATTTTATTGGGTCTGCACGCAGTTCTTGTTTGAATGATATATGTAAGGTCATAACATTGGAATATGCCTTGAGATTTTTACAACTGAAAAGAAATTTGAACTTTCTGATTCTTATTATCTTGGTCTCTATGTTTTGGCTGTGGTGCAAATACAAAAACAGGTCTTAGGTATTGTTTTTACACTTGAAGCTATATAGCTATAACTCAGGCTCTTTGTAGGGCTGGAAGCTGTCAAAGGACTAATGTAAAACTCCTGATTCTTAATTTGTTTGTGGTTTGGGGGGAAATATAACACAGAGATGCATATTTTTGTTAAATGTACCATTTTCTCAAGAAGTGTTAATGTTCCCACAGCTGTTGAATAAACCCAGAGTGGAGCACTGGAGGGGAGGTGGGTGTGATATTTCACCCGTGCAAGATGCTCTGAGATAAACTCTGAATGCTTAGATGATTAGAGGGAGCAGGAACCTCCAGCTGGCTGAAAGATGTCTGGTGAAGAACTCACATTCCAGTGGTTGGGATCTGAAAAGACCAGACAGAAATATGTCTAACATATGTTGAATGAAAACTCACAGTTTGAGGCATTTGATGATAAATTAAAGTGATGTACATGATGGTCAGATACGTCCGGAACTGATAATCCCATGAATATGGAAAGTTCATAACAGACAGAGAAAGTAAAAGGAGAGAGAGAAAAAAAAAGAAAAAGGAAAGACAGCAGATGGATCCTAAACCAGAACAAGCCTTCAGGCCGAGCATAGCCAGAGATGTTCAGAATTAAATCTATTTCAATGAGTTTTGTAAAAGAGCTTTGTTGTGAGACATCATCAGGAGAATGAAAGTGTCCTTACCAGAGACACAAAGAAAATCAATTTCCTCCTGTGATAGTCTTTGTAAATGTGACTTTGTGACCAAAGAGGATAGTTATTAGTAAAGATAGGAAAATGTGTGGATGTCTTTATGAGTACTGAATGTTCAAAGTGTAGTACAATAAAGACCAAAAGATTGAAGTTATGTATTTTTCTAACACATCATCACCAAAGATGAAATGTGTCACAGTTTCCAGACCACAGACAGGTCGAATTACAGATTCAGCCTCAGAGCAGTTTCCATGAAGCCAGGAGAAATCCAAGGCAAAAAAGACATCTTGCTGAAAGACACTCCAGTAGAGTATACTCATCCCGTTAGCAGGAGGAAATTGTGGGTGACAGGCAACTCAGTGAACAGAGAAAGACTACTGATCACCTGGAGACCATCATCATCAAAAGCAGTCAGCATGCTGTAGTGTCTTTTGAGCAAAACTTTGAGTAATCTTTTCCAAAAATATTATTCTGCTGTTTCTGACCTCTCACTTCTCTATGTTAGAAGACAGCATCACTGAATTATGACTACAGCATTCACATTTTGCCTGGAGTTGATGTATTCATATCCCATATACACTTGGTAGGGCTGTCACTTTTTATTCAAAATTCAAACTTTTATCCAAAAGTGGAGAAAAATGAAATATTCAAACTGAAATGACCTGTTTGAATAAAGTCTTAATATACAGACAGCAGCTTGACATATTGTTCTTTGACCTGACAGTGAACTAAGCTAATGAATTAAAATGTAGAAGAAAGTAAAGCCATGCTGATCAGATAATCACAACACTGAAGCGTCTGAGAAAAAGTGTGTGGAAGTGTTTTGCAGGCAACACTGTAAATAGCATTCACATTAATTAGAGGTCTAATGTTGAAAGCTTTAATGTTTAATATATAAGTGCTAAAGGAAAGCAGTGTATGTTGCTAACAAATCTGTAAACACAGGGCTAGTGTTTCAACTATAGACTGTATAAAAGAAATGGACGTAACATCCGTGACGTCACCCATTGGTTTGTGGACTGCTGCTCAGAAGCCAATAGTTTCGAATCTAGACAACGGCATCTTGAAAATTTCAGGTGCATGCTGGGAAAAATAAAAACACAGATTCTACTTATATGGGCATGAGGCAGGACCATGGGCGGAGCGGGGCAGGTTGCTATGGTTGTGAGGGCTGGATCTCGAGGACATTGGTCAATCAACCTGTCAATCAGGACGTAGCCACGCCCTAATGCATACCCTGCTTTATCATCAAATATAAAATCAGGGAGGCCAAAATTTCACAAATGAACATCATACTGCATTGAAGAAGGCTTTAAACTAGCGATTGAGACCATAAACACATTTAGAAAACGTTTACCGAGGTTAGAAATCAAGTGAGAAGTTGGTGAATTCTCCATTGACTTGTATAGAGAGAGAAGTCATTTTGACACCAAAACGGTCGGCCCCTGGTGGCCTTTTGATAGAATGCAGTTCTAAGTTACTTCCGCGTTGGCCTCATTTCAGAGGACCAGAACTCCCCGCATGGTTTCAACTGGGTGTTGCTTTAGTTTGACATGGGATATCAGATACTTTCCAATCATACATTAATTCAAGTATTGCTTTTTTATTTTTTGCATTTGTGCATCCATCCTCCTATTAGTCTTGGGTGCATGTAGTGTATATCCTTATCTACATAGCAGCATTGTTGAAGGTGCTGGTTCCACTTTGAACTAGACTGACTATTCAACTTTTGCATAGATTGCCCCTCACAGAGCACACTGTAGTCGATGTTATTTGTTTGTATTCCAGGTGAGACAGTGAACAAAGTGGCCTTTTGTTAGACTTGTGTGCAATAACTCAACTCTGACTGCACAGCGTGGAGTACTGACTGTGGCACAGTTTGATAGTCGAAGGAGACAGAAGAAAGAAGCAGACAGGAAGAAAAAGAAAAAAAAACATCCCATCCTGCTTCTCTTCCCCTTGGTGAGTTTTCTCTTGGTGATGATTCTCTGAAGTGAAATATTTGACCTTTTTTATGAAAGGGAATTCAAAACACAAACGTCCCTTTGGACAGCTCCAGGTGAGAGATGATTATTTAGTATAACTCCCCAAATGATAAGAGTCCTAGTATATTTTAATTAGCCTGGATTCTGGATCCTTGTAATATGAGAGCACTGATGTGTTTTAATTTACCTACATTTACCAAGCTTGGGTCCCTGATGGAGAGGAGGTAATGACATTAAATCCCAGGAAGCACAGCAACAACATTTACCTGGTTTGGTAATAACAAAATGAAGTTTGTTTTGTTTGGCCCTAGATTTGAAAGAAAAACAAGGTTGGACTGCATTGCATTTTGAGGTTTGGTTTGTTAATGTTCAAATTGTCTCATTTGAAAGAAAGCAGATAGACTGACAAAGTGTTAATTGGATGATTCTGTCAACTGAATTCATTCAGACAGTTCCTCTTTTTTTAATGTGCTTTCCAAGCTCCACTAATTACTGGCTAACATGTCAGCATCCACCCTCGGTACCTATAAAACTTTTATTTGGTTTTATGCTGTTTCAAATTACAAACCGCATCCCAGTTCACCCGAAAGAAGATGGAAATTTACATTTTCTTGTGAAGTAAAGGAGAGTTTGAATAGACTTTAGACATGTGGGTGTAAAAGTGTCCTGTCTGTGCCTGAGTCCCACACTACCAAACTAAATGTATTCAGTTAGATTCCCGACATGACAAGTGCATTAAGAGTTTTAATGTGTCTGGTGTCGAGACAAAGAGAATGTGTTTACTCAGTTTGGAAGCAAGATGCTAAAAACATTATAAACATTTCACAAGTTCATCAAAAGCTTTTTGTCAGCCACTTTTGTTCACTTGCTTTTGTACCTTCATCTCTGCGGTTCTTTTTAAATTCAAAGACACAAAAAGATCAAAAATGCCAGTGCACATAAAGTTGACATATTCCATATTCAGCTTAACTGATGATAAAATGTATTTATGTTTATTAAACTAACAACAAATAAAGATGGCTTGCCTGTGGCTGATCCATGAAGACTGAACTTTTTTTTTGTTTTTGTTGGATTTGACTCAATTAATCAGCAGACACAATCTGTGGACTTCTTTGGCGTTTTCTGGGGTAATCCAAAATGAAAATCTGCTCAAGTCTGCTTGTAACATGATAGATACTATTCATTTAAAATAACACAGATTGTTTTCAGTGAAGTAGAGCTTATACACATTATTCTGGGAATGATAACAAAACACAAACTCTTCCTGTCTTTGTTCATATTGCTCTGTTAGCTACTATGACTCACAAATAGTCACATGCAGTTTTATATGACCAGTGTGGCCAGCTACTTACACTAAGTCAAGTTTGATTGGCTGAACTTTTCCAAATGTCTCTGAGCACATAGGAAGAGGAAAGATTAATAATTAATACAGGAACTCAGGAATAAAAATGGGGAAATGGGTCTTAACAATTTGAGTTTTACAAGCAGCATCTTTATTGGTGGAAGATAATAGTTAAAATGTATTTATATAGCACTTTTCACAGATAAATACCACAAAGTGCTTCACAAGAGAGAATATAAAAAGTTTTCACATGGATGCAGGGAGATTTGCAGGGCCTGCTTATCAGTTTTCCAACTTTGTGTGTCGATTGTGTTGCAAACCGGCTCAGAGTCTGCATCAAAAAAGGGAATCAAACATGATAAAGCGTCTAAAATAACATTTATTATCAACTTAAAATACAGAAATGTTAGTCAGCAAAGTCAGTAATGGACGTAATGTGTGGATGAGTGAAATGTGTGATGTGATGTGTGCAAACAAATAAAACCCTAATCCAGCCAGATAGATTAGGGTGGAGGCCTGGAAGAAAGAGAAGAGGGAGATTGATTAGCAGAGCATCAATTTAAATAGGCTGAAGCCTAAACCACCCGGGTGCAGGTAGTTTCCTGATGTTCTCTCTAGTCTCGCCCACTGGTTCCTGCATGAGGAAGCCCAAGCACAAAGGAAGATAGGGATGTCACAATTGGGTTTGGACGATTGGTATCATGTGAGATGCAAATCATGGCAATAACAATAGTAATAATGCATTATTTATTTATTTAGTCTAGGAATAAAATTCATAAAATGCTTCACAAGAATACAATTAAAATTGACAGAACAATTAAAAACATGCAAACATTAAAAAACAAAGGCAAGAAAAAACAATACAAATCAAACTAAAATATAGACCATAAAAATATAAAAGCAAAAACACAGACAAACAGTAACACTAGTAATAATGAAGGTGATTAGAAAAAACCATCAGCCATTCTCTATTCAAGGAGGGTTACGATACTAATTCTCTCTCACTATTCAGTAAGTCAGATCATGCTGCCATTTTCTTCATACTGACACATAAACAGGATGGTGCAGGAAGCTGTGGTAACGAGAGAGATCAGATGTTGGACTACACTACAGGATATGCTGAGTGACGCTGACCAGGATGTGTTTGAGTGCAGCTCTGAAAACATTAGTGAATCGGTGGAAGTAGTGACGGCGTGCTGCTGCTGCCGCTGCCGCTGCTTCCTACAGACCGAGACGTGTGGTGGAAGTTGCCAAGAGGCTCTATTCTAATTGTAATTAATATTATTGCACACTAACCTTTTGGCACATCTCCCAAGAGTATGCCACCTCCGCATCTCACTGCACATACTCGGTACAAATAAATCTTATGAATGTTCGGTTTTCTCTTTTAAAACATGCAGACATAAAGTACACAATCAGACCACAACAGGACTTTCACTCCCATAAACTCTCACAAGGGGGTCAGTGTGTGACCTGTGGATAATGGGGTCGTGACCTCTCCAAGCCCCTGTGGGCAACTCATCACTGGGCTCTGAACTAAGTAGACCTGACACCGGGTATTTTCTCTCTCTCTCTCTCACTCTCTCTGTCCCACCCACACAAATTATCTTTATACTTATAATTCACAGTAATCACACACACACAGATGCACACACACATTCATACATATGACAGGTGACGCATGAGCAAACACATTCATAGATATTAACTACATATTAACTGAATCCTACACACACACACACACACACACTACGGACATATGGAGTACATACAGTCCATATATGAGCAGTCTACTGGGGACAAGGTGTGTGTTTGTTTATGTGTGTGTGTTTGTGTGTGTGTGTGTATATCAGTGCTGCCTGATGCGTATGATTGGACAGAGAAGGGCAAATCAATGTTTACCCTCCTCTAAGAGAAGATCATACAACTGGATTAGTATCTGGAGGCTGTCTTATCCAATCATTGCACAAAACTGATGTGGGTCACTTTGTTTGTGGTTTTGAAATAACTTAAAATCACCTGAACCTTGAAAATATGAATATATTGTTTGTTAAATCTATCTGTGTAGTGGATTAATAACCACACTGATATACTGAGAAACTCCTCTACTGTCTTTTCTTATCACTTTAATAAAGTGTCAGTTTGTGACATTTTCACTGCATGTTTTCCAACAATGAAGTAGAAATTAATGAAGTAGAAATTATGTAGATTGTCATTGATCATTTAAAAAGTTAGGAATGAAAACTTTGTAAAGGCTGTTTTGATGAAAAAAGGGTTGTTTATTTTATATGTAAGTTAAGAGATGTGCCTAAAAATGTTGTTTTTTCACAGGTTGGTTGTTTTTTGTTTTTTTGTTTTTTTTTAAAGTTCAGTCATCCTTATTAAAGGTGACAGTTACAGTGACATTAGACTTCAGATTCAGGAAACAGCCTGCATTTTGTTGAAAATGCCTTTCACACTTGTCTGTTCAACTGTAGACTTTCAGTCAGTATGAAAAGCAAAAACAATCAAATCAAATCAAAAGTCAAATTATGGTGTTATATTTATATTCTTGATGTCATCTCAATCTTTCACATGTATTTCTGTAACCTTACTGTAGCACTCAAAGCACAGATAAAAGTTTCTGCAGGAGATGAACATATTTGTCTCCAGCATCGCCTTTGACATACTGTATATACATTTTAGGTGAAAGTTGAACCAAAAAGGACATATTCATCATTGAATGAATGCATTTTCTGTGTTTATTCTGTGTTTTCTGAATCAATGTTAATGTCTGGCAGCAGCAGTCATTTTGCTGGACAGGGTTGAAAAAATGCCATCATAATCTCTTATTACCCTTCATTTTAATATCATGTTTTAATGATAATAAGCCATATTTAATAACTTTTGTTTTAATTTTTTCATTTTCATTGGTAATAATTGGCACAGCTGCACCCCTCTGTGAGCTGAAGTGGTCACAGACTCATCTCTGAATCATCCAGTCCATAGCTCTTCCACACATGGCTGTCAGCACCCAGATAGTGAGATGCGTTAAGTATGGTGTCGCGGTCTGTGATGATGCCCACATTCTCCTAAACTTGAAGCAGTTTGCGCGTCTGCCTGTTGAGTGCGATGCCACAGAACTTGCCATCATCTTCTTGCAACCTCCACTGCATCAGTCCCTCTTTTCGCATCTCATTTATCAACTCCGCCACAGTTATTGGGCTTTTTAAAGACACTCAGCTACCATGACATTTTGCTAAAGCCAGCTAAACAATGTCATGCACGTGAAACTAAAGACAAGACAAGACAAGACCACCAACTGGACAGGGGTGTCAATAACTTGAAGTCACGGTATGTCACCCTCAGTGTAATCTGTCAGAATGATTGGTGGCCTTCAGTTTTGTCATTGTTTAAAGTCAATGATGGAAAATATTTGGTTACCTGTGGGCAGCAGTAAACATGGTGGTAGTAGGGTTTTCAGCAGGTGTGTGATTTACAAGACACACACACACACACACACACACACACACACACACACACACACACACACACACACACACACACACACACACACACAGGCACTACAGGCATAGCAGGGCAGAAAGAGAGAGAGAGGGGACCAAAGGAAGATCAAGTATAGGCAGCTGCATTGATTTTCTTTCTGAAATTAGCGCAGAATTTGCGTCAGATCTGTCTTGCGTATCCATGTAGCCACATCTCTGACTCCGATATCAGTTTTCTGATATCTATCGGTTAATCTTTACACCCTGACTTCTACCTCAGAATATACAGAAAAGCGCTTATCTGTCTTCTCCCACCCCTGATAAAAGGGGACAGATGTGACAGAAAAACAAAAGGTGGCAGACGGGGAGCTGCTGCTGAAAGATTTGCTAAAGAGTGGGAGAGAGAGAGAGAGAAAGAAAGAGGGGAGTGTGAGTATGAGAGATAGGAGAAGAAAGAAGAGAGTTGTTGTAGAAATCCTCTTGATGTTTGATATGGATGTGTTGTGATGTTCCACATTGTAAAACCTCACCTAGGCACAACATCTTCCCTGGGGCTTCACACGTCTGGTCTCCTCTGTCGGTCTGTTGATCTATTTCTGTTCATCCGCCTGTCTTCTTGTCTGTGTGGTTATTGTTTCTGCAAGGTGAGATTAACAAAGTCAGAAATCTCAGCGTGTGGCCAGAGTGTTGCCTGATTTGTGGGGAATTGATCAATAACCTCATCAAAGCATTGTTATTTTTTGCCACAGTGCGGTAGAAATTTAATCGTGATCAAGCTCTGTTGACACGTCATTGATTTACTATCAGATGAAGACTGCGTATAGATCAATATTTTATTATATAATCAAAAACTCTACTTGTTTAGACTGTATCTTTGTCTTTTAGGGCAAGTAAGTCAAAAGTGATGAAGCTTTTTTTTTTGTCATATGTGGTTTGTAGCTTTTTGTAAAACTGGGCTATACACACTTAGACATAATTTAGATCCAACAACATGATGGTATTCCTCAACATGGTGTTAGTATTAAGAATCCTCCAGAGAAATATAAATATTATAGAGAATATAAGCGTAATGCTGATGCTGCCCCTCTTTTATTTAGTTTTGCTAACAGTCAAACTCCTTTACACAGTACAGAAACTCTCCCTGTCAGCAGGTTAAAGACAATACAATATAGAAATTAAGACAAAAAGAGAAGGGAATAAAAAATAATAATAAATGGGAGGAGCTTTATTCTGGTGGTAAGACCTTTACAAAGTGGACATTAAATCAGATCTGTAAAGTAGGGCTGGGCAATTAATCGAAAAGTAATCGAAACCGACATTTAGAAACCAATCGACTTAATCTTGCTCATGTCAATTAATCGTGGTGTTCACTGTTGCCATGACAGCGAAGGTTGCATATCTTTAAGGAATTTGAAAACTTGTGTCCAGTGATCATTTTAACCCAAACCATGATCTTTACATAGTTCTAATTAAGTAAACTAGTCCAGCCCTACTGTAAAGTCAGGTGTACACTATGTGATTTTTGGGCTGTCCCAGACAAATGATGACAAATGTGAGAGACACGTGACTCCAAAATGGTGGTCCTACATTACATGTGAGAGAGGTTCAAATATCACAACAAAGATGGCCTCGGACGAAATTCTGACAGTTTTAGGACTTCACGATAACCATCTCACAATGTGATTACCAACCAACCAGCAGGAACACAACACTGGTGCTGAACACAATGACAGAGGTAAAATGAGCTAAACAATGTTTGAGAATTAAACAAAGAAGACAATCCTCTCACTGCTGTCTTACCATCACACCAAGAAGGAGCTTAGCTTCATTGTTTACCCCTATAGTTGTTCAGATGGATGACACATGCTGATGACGTATATATGTGTATATATGTGTGTGTATATATATATAGACTTGCGTTGTAGCCTATGATTCAGTTCATGTGATCATTGTACAGTCAACATATGCCAGGTTGTATGTTGCACACAAGTTTATCAGGCTAATGTTGCACCGTGTGTGCTGCAGTAAACTTATAAGATTGCTGTAATCTTACAGTTTGTAGGCGCCATAACATGATGATCGAATGTTGCTCAGATCTGGTCAAAGTGTTCAAAATATAAATCTCTTTTTGATGTTTGTTAGCTGGGTGCCTGCTCACAGATCGTCATCTCCTATCTTTTCCTGAGACTACTGAAGACAAACAACCATGATGTTTGCCCTCAGTCACTATCCTTGGCAACACAGTCAAAACGTACGACACATGTGTCAGTTTGGAAAAACAGGCCTCCATATTCTGTAAACAGCTGGAAGCTGTAGGGCTAAATACTGCATAACCTTGAGGAGTTTGATGGCAGCGTTATGTATGTCTCACCCCCGCAGTGAGCATAATTTAACTGATTCCCCTGGAGCACATTAGTGATGCGCAGTGGGTCAGTTCGTTTGACCCAAGCCGTCAGACTAGCAGCATGTGGCAAAGAACCGGAGGAAAAACACTCAGAGCGAAGACAACAAACGGCAGACAAGAGTGATCTTTTCATCTTGGTACAGAAAACAGAATGAGCAAAGGAGAGAACAGAGACAGGGAAAACAGACTGAAATGCTTAGGGAAGGAAAAAGACAAAGAGATAGACAACCATGAGATGAGCAAGGAAACAAACAACGCATCCTCTCAACTCTGCTGAAAAAAAAAGAAAAAGATCAAGGTGCACAAGAGTGAAGAAAGGAAAACGAGAAAAAGAGAGGCAGATGAGTACTGACAAAAAAAGAGTGAGTGATTTAATTTTTAAAAAAGGAGACAACCGGACAGAAGCAGAAATGGCATGAAACAGCAAACAGACAAGTTTCATCTGAGCTTCAAAAGAGAAAACAAGAGTGGAGAGATAACTGAACGGGGGGATTGATGGAGAATCTGAAACTGCAGGAAACAGAAGCAATAAAACAACAAAGTTGTTGTCACATCTGTGATTCACTTCTCTGTAGCCTGCAAAGAAGGTGCAAATAGCAAGATGGAGAAAAGAGTTAAAGACATGGAACATAATGAGTATAGAGAGGAGAATTCAGATAAATGTACCAAATCCTTGATAAAAATCAGGATTATTTTCTGTGTGCTTGTCACTTCGGCTTTGTGGAGGCTGTTAAATTGGCAAAACAAATCTAGTTTACCCAGAAGACGATGGTCAATCTCAGCACCATCATATTTATTTCTAAATTCCTGAAAACCAGCTCTTTGTGCAAGGAGGATTTCATCAGAAAGCAACCATATTTGATTTCTTCGAGGCTGCTTTTAGCTGTCGTTTCTTTTGTTGTGGGAAAGTAAGCAATCAAGCCCCAATTATGGTTACAACAGACTTACCCGATTCAAACCTTGCAGTGTAATGCTTGGTCCATCTATTGCCCTCGAATCATGTCCCAGCAGTAATAGTATTCGCCTTCTCAGGCTCGCTGAAGCAATCCCCAGAAAATCCCCCATTTTTTGGTCATGGAGTGTTTTTTGGAAAATACCTCCCAGTAGCTCTGAGGACCACCCTGCTGTATCGTGAGAAATGAAGACTGAAGTTACATCATTGAAACCATACCATGTTTTTATTGTCATGTATAGTCATCAAAAGTAAGGAGGATCATCAGATAAGTGTGAGGTGTTTCTTTTTGTCCTCTATGATGCTTTTAAACTGGATGCTATCAGGGAGGATCAGTGAAAAACAGGAACAGGTAGAGCAAATGGGAAAAAATCATTTCCAACTTGATTATCCAAAGTTCACTATAAAATAAAGTGGGTAAAACCAGAAATGTGAGGTGGGATATTAACCCTCCTGTGGTCCTTGAATCAAGGAAAGAAGGGAGGAAGGGAGGAAGGAAGGAAAGGGCAGGAAAGAAGGAAGGGAGGAAGGAGGCAGAGAGGAAGGAAGGAAGGAAGAAGGAAGGAAAGGAGGGAGAGAGAAAGGAAGGAAAGGAGGGAGGAAGGAAGGAAGGAAGGTAGGAGGAAGGAAGGGAGGACAAGAGGGAAAGGAGGAAGGAAGGTAGGAGGAAGGGAGGAAGGAAGGAAAGGACAGAGGAAAGAAGAAAGGAAGGAAGGAAATGAGGAAGTAAAGGAGGAAAGAAGGGAGGGAGGAAAGGAGGGAAGGGAAGGGAAGAAAGAAGGAACAGTCAAAACAGACGGGGTCCATTTGACCCGGGAGGACTACAGAGATAAGTAGAAAATAAAAGTAAGTAGGAAGTAATCAGATATTAAAGGTAGATTATGAAGAGAGAAATAATGAAGGAACAAAAAATAGAATAAAAAAGGATAGACCACATAGTAAAACAGTCTAAAACGTAAAATAAAAGACAGATGAATAAAGAAATAGTTTAATTAAAAGCCAGAATGAAAAGGTAGATCTTAAGTTTGCTTTTAGAAATATCAACACTCTTTACAGTGGATCAGATATTACTACTTACTTCTGTAATCCTACTACCTAATTGATTCTTTTTTTTATCATAGTTGTGTTTTTAAGCTTTAACTTCTGTCTCCTGGGCACACAAACATTGACCAGTATAGTCTCGACTGCCTGACGATAGAAGAACAATGTGTTGATTCTTTAAATTGAGGGTTTCTCCTTCATTGACCTTGCATACAAAGGATTTGATGTTGTCAAATGATGTCAGGAAGTTAATAGGCTTCACCTTCCAAGGCTGAGTGAAAGTGTCTGAATGGCATTTAGCTTCTGCAAGGACTGTCAGCAGAGAGATTAAGAAGGAATAAACATGTTTACTTAAAGCCTCTTATAAAGGTGGAATGACTACGTGCTCCAAACAAGTGTCTCATTAGGGTGGAGAGACAATATGAGCTACAGTCAAACGTCTTTTACAGGTAGGATAACTTCTCACAAGTAATACGACTATTTTAAAGCATCTGGAAAGAAGGTTACATCTGAGGTCAGAGTTCTTCTTTGCATAAAACTAATAAAAAGCTGCTTATGTCGCGCAGACCTGTGTAATTATTCTTTACAAGAGTATTATTATATTAATATTGATATAATAATATATACTGCTACTACTTCTACTACTACGAGTAGTTCTACTTCTGCTACTACTTCTACTGCTTCTACTTCTACTATTTCTACTACTACTACTCCTACTAATACTACTACTTCTACTACTACTCCTACTAATAGTACTACTTCTACTACTACAAGTAGTTCTACTTCTACTACTACTTCTACTGCTTCTGCTTCTACTTCTACTTCTACTACTACTACTCCTACTACTATTTGTACTGCTTCTGCTTGTACTTCTACTACTATTTACACTGCTTCTACTTCTATTGCTACTTGTATTACTTCTTCTACTACTACTATTACTACTACTACTATTTCTACAACTATTTCTACTACTACTACTACTAATAACAAAACTAACACATAATAAATGGATTAATAATGTTGATAATAATTATAGTAGAGTATTATTATTCTTTAATTGATACTTGTTTTATGATGAATACCTCTGTATATATTATATATATTTTATTGTTTCATTGGTGAGTAAACATATTAAGTGATGTAATAATTGATAGATTATGGACATACACGTCTAACAGGAGCTATACATACAATTTTCAGCCACTAAAATCATCACTGTAATCTACTGTATTCTACCTTCCCTATCAAATTAAACTTTACAATGACCTTTATTTAAAACTTTATAATGACCCCTTTCTTGCATTTTGTGAGGAAAACACATGTTAGAAAAATTAACAGTGCCTTTTTAAATGAACAATGGTAGTCTCAAACAAACTTTTTGGGTGAAAGTTTCATGAACAGTTCCTCTTGGGAGGGGAAACACTTACAGCAGACATGTTTAAACTGAACTTTAGTACCAGGGCTGCATCTCTTTCAATCTGTTCCCTTTTTTTCTCTCACCTTATTTAATCTTTTTGCTGTGTTTCTCCATTCTCTTTTTCCCTTCCAGACTTTTGTTTGCATACCCTTCTCTCTCTCTCTTTTTCTCTTCCTCTCTCCCATCTTTCCTCTGTCTGTGCTCTAATCTAGCTGTCAGTCATCTTGTCATAGTGGCTCCAAAGCCTCATTTCCTGGGCAGGAATCCATTAACAGAGGGCTGCTCTGCTATTACCTGCTGAATTACCAGGCTGTCCCTGACAATTAGCGGGGAGACAGAGGACGCCGGGCTGCAGTGGACACAACCACCCTGACAACTGGCACCCAGCTAGAAACTCACACAGAGGGCCGAGAAATACAGGGACCCCCCCCCCCCCCCCCCCCCCCCCCCCCCAAACACATATTAATTATCCTTTTACCCCCAAGAATTACTAGGCAAGCTTGACATCTTGATAATGGCATGTGACTTTTCTTAATTGTATTATTACTACATAGAATACCAGTATTAACACAAAGAAACATGTTTTATATCAACTTATGACTGGAGAGATTCACACACACATTTTTTATGGTTAAATACAGAGATATGTGTGACCACCAGGGGAAGCGATCGTGAAGATGAGTATTAATATTTATCAGTATTTTGTAAGACTAGCATCGACACTCAATCATCAACAAGCATTACACTGATAATGAGTTTATGATTGCAGGTTTGCTGGTTCAGTTCTCCAAAACATGGAAGAAATTATGGCTACTGTCTCTCTTTATTTGAGATGTGTTTATAGAGTCTCACCTTGTGAAGCTTATTATGTAGTAGTTATAGTAAAACTGGCTCAAAAAAGACATTTATGCAAACCATGGACATTAATAGCAATAGCAGTTTTAAAAGGTATGCCTGCATTAGTGAGAATATCTCATAACTCTTTACATGATGGGTTTTCATATATATTGTGTGTGTGGATTACTGTATCATCATCTTTATTTGTTTTATCTTGCCTACATAAAGCACTTTGTGACTTACCTCTGTGAAAACCGCTATATAAATACTTTACTTATATACTTTAATTGTGTTTAATACGTCAAGGAACCTACCTTGGCATTCAGGCTTTGTAACATCACAAAGATCAGTCTTTCCATAGCAAGGTTGTCATATTATATGAAATCGGATTGTAATCCCATTACATGAGGTGCTCCCCAACTTTTGATTTCTATTCTACCCCAGACTTATTCTGCCAGCATTGCTCGTAACCTTTGATATCAATTCTCTGAGAGCTACGTGTTGATGGCTTGTATTCTCTGGCGTGAGGTGAGATGTTTTTTAAAAGCCCTTCAGGTTTTCTTTTTATGTCACCTGCACAAATTAGTTTCTCAGGTTGTTTTTTTTTCTTTTATCCTTACCGGAATATATCTGTTTTTATAATTCTGCATCTATGCATCATCTTTGTCCAAATCAACAATTGAGGTATCTTAAAATTATGCTTTGGGGGAACCGATTTAATACAGTGCTTATGGTTACTGAACCAAATCTTATGAAACAGAGTTCTGAATGTCCATAAAAAAGACAATTTGAGCGAATGGATCATTTCCAGCATTGTTGTAACTCTATTTGGGGATATTGCATTCAGACAGCAGTTTATTATTATTATTGTTGAATAATTTTAACCCCTTAACCAGCACTCAATATAATGTTGTGATGGGGAAATGAAATGTATTTATTTATTTTAAACTATCGCTTAGCATATGACAAACTGAATTGAGCGCTAATTACAGTGGAACAACACTTCTCATGCTGTTACTATAGTTACTATCACTGAGATCTGACATAGTCCTGCGGTACCAGTAATGGCTTTTTTTGTTATAATCTAAGACCAAAAACATGCTGCTTGTAGTGGATGGATCATTAATACATCATTAGTGAGCAAAATATTAATTACATCATCTAAAATGTGAACATGGCAGAGAGCAGAGCTGTGGACAAATTTATTTTTCATCACTGCAGAGAATACTAAGAAATAGATAGACATTAATCACACTTATTTCTACAGTTATATGAGACCAATTACTGGTGAAATTGGTGCACTCAGTATGCAACAATCTTTCTACAGCGTATGGATTATCAGGAGCAGAAATGGGACGGAAGCAGGCAGCACACATAGTAGGCTACATGAATATGAAACTGTATTGCAAAGGCACAGATCACCATGGAAACATTTACAATTACTGAAACTGGCATTTCTGATCTTCAAAGAAAACACTGATACATCAGCAGGGGCAGATGATTTGGGGGCTGTGGGCAAACCCAGTCATACTTTATAAAGTAAAGAAAACAATATTTTAATTTTGGGAATGTCTACACTCACTTCAAGAGGGTTAAAATAGTAATTTTTCTGGGATGGTGGTAAAAAAAGTTAGTCTGGAGCCCTCGTTTTAACCTGACTCTAGACCTCTGTTCATCATGGGAAATAATACACATCCTGTGAACACTGTTGCATAATATTGTCATTGACTCTGAGGGGAGCACTCTGAAGTCTGAGAACATAACCTTATTATGTCATCTGGTGCATTATGCATCATGGGGAATAAATCTCAGCCTCTGCTCTGTTCATTTGAACTATTTTTCTAATATATATTTGTAGCAGGTCTCCCAATGTTGTGCAGATGCAGTATTAAATTGCTTTACAGTGCTCTTTTAAGTCATTAGTTTAAATTTTTGTATAAAACATGAAACATTTAGAAATGGAGATACTTTACATATCCAGTATATTCATGTTCTTTGTCTTTTGTAGAGTCACCTGGATGTTGTCTTACAACTGGAAATGTATGTCCTGTCCTTTTAAATAAGTTCATCCTTTTGGAATTGTGGAGAAAAAAACCCCTGCATTTTGTCGGCCTGGGGTGATACGCTTATCTCCTGTGTCAATTCGGTATTGATTCTCAATTAAAAAAAACAGTTCCTGATTGAATGAATAGAAAAGGGGGCACTGTCTTCAATCTCTCGCTCCAGTAGTCCTCGGTCCACTGAAATATAATATGAAAAATAACTTTTTTTTATTTTAAAAGTGAACTGCATTAATTCATTTAGAAGCATGTTACAGTCTCCTGTCTGTATGAGAATAACAAAGTGAGGAGGAGGTGAAGATCTCTGCTGTGTTGTTATTAACGTCTTGTCTCCAGCAGGGGAGAACAACGTCTGCTGCACACTTACCTGGGGGGGGAAAGCAATCGCTGTCCAAGACGCTGAGCAGGAGCAGGAACAGGGTTTTTAAGGTGAAACAGTTACCTTCTTTGCACCAGAGTTGGTTTAAGTAGTTTAATTTTTTTACTGCTGGAGTTTGCTGCTCCGCTCTGCTAACTTTAGTCTCAGCGTGATGGTGTAAAAAATGTATAATACAACACATAACGTTTGTCTCACAAAGGTAAGGTTCATAATACTAGACTCTCTAGACTAAAAAAATCAGTGTGCAGAGTGTGTTTCAACTGCAAGATGATGATTGCATTGACTTATTGAAGAAGATGTTGTTTTGTAGTGTTGCTGTCCTTTAATATCTGATTAACATTCGAACCCAGCCTTGTTCTGTCAACATGTGACTGTTTGAAGCTGGATCAGACAAAGAGAGCAAGCTGGACAACAGACCTTTGATCTGACTGGCCCGTGTGTGTGCGTGTGTGTGTATGTGTGTATGTGTGTCCTCCACTCTGGCTATTCCACATTAAAGAGACACACTTGAGAGAGAAAAAGGACAGGTAGAAACTAGCCTTTTGATCCTAACCTTGGATGATGAGAGATAGGGAAAGTGTGTGTGTGTGTGTGTGTGTGTGTGTGTGTGTGTGTGTGTGTGTGTGTGTGTGTGTGTGTGTGTGTGTGTGTGTGTGTGTGTGTGTGTGTGTGTGTGTGGGCTACTCCGTGATAAGATCATTGAACGTGGAGCCACTAATCTCAAGCATCAAGTGGCAGGACTGCATATGAGGAAATAAACCAAGTTTGACCATACTTTCAGAGAGAGATAGAGGACAGATAGCTATCATTATGATAGAGTATAGAGAAAATATGCTCATGGAGATGAATGGTAATCAGAAAGAAATAAACTTAAACACATACTCATTCATTTGCAGGGAGTTACGAAATTCATGTTTTTGGCCTGTAAAGTGTAGTATATTTAATTACATATGAGCAATGATAAAGAACACTAAGCCCTGTTTGGTACCATGCAATTCTGGCTTAGTGTAAATTGATATCATGAATAGATAATGAATGCGGGTGATACATTTAAAGTTGCACTTAATGGAGACAGAGTACAAGTTTGACCTGCTCCACCTACAGCTGAATGTCTGGCTGAAAGGTAAATGATCTGTGTCTACTAGACTACAGACTCAAAACCAGCAACCTTGTGTCACGAGCTTTCTTCACTGAGTATTTTAAGGCATAAAAGGAACAGGGAAGGCAGTGAAAAGAGACAAGCAAGAGCCCAAAAAATGGACTCAGAGCGCTAGAGCGAAGGTCATTTTCACCCAACCGTATCCAATTGGTACTCACAGTCAGTTGGAATCCATTCCCTTAACATCAGCTTCAAAATACGTCATACTGCAGTGTGTATACACACACTGACTCCATTTGCACTGGAAACACTGTCTGTCTGTGTGTGTGTTTGTGTGTGTGTGTGTGTGAACAGGGGCACCATTTGTACTGGTTTTGTTGTCAGCAAGGGAAATAAGCATTTTCATCATGTTGTTGTCCCATTCCGTTTTAAAATGATATCAGTTCTATTGCGTTCAATCCCCAGACATCAGAGAGATTGATGGTACAAACATCCCATCCCGTCTCCCCCGAATCCAAATTACACTTCAGGTAAAGCAAAGGCAATGGGGTCAGCTTGTAATCTGCTAAGGCATAATCACTCTCATGCATAATAGAACGGTCCTGCTGTGTAATAATAATGCAGACACGGAGATAGCTAGTTGCCTGGGCGCAATCAGTTATTTGCTACAGACATTTCCATTTGATGTCTCAGGCATTTAGCTGATGCTTTTTATCCAGAGCTACTTCAGAAAGGACACAGGCCACAAACTAATGGAAGTAACTTACTTTTCTTTAAAGCCACCTAACCTGATCAGTAACTTCTTTAAGCTTTTCTTCTCTTGTACTTTTATTTTGCATTCCCTGCAGCTGTGCAGTTGTCTAATCAATACAATCAGTGATAGCGAGATATTTCCCTTGCTGTGCCGAGCCAGTGGGTATTTAAATGGATTGGTATTAGCTCAAAGGCTGATTCTTTCTTAACTGTACTCTAACTTTATTTGTGTTAACCGGCTTTTGTGGCAGCTTGTTCTTCTTTACAGTGTATTAAATCTGAGTAGTGTGTGATTGGGAAAATTTATTTTGTGAGAATTGTACTGAATTCTGGCGTCCAGGTTGGCAAAATACATGGATTTGCCAAATTACGACTATGACTGTCTGTTATGTCAGGAAAGAACAATATACAAGCTATAAAGGCAGAAACTTCATTAGTAGTGCCGGACTGATACTGGAATTTTGGGGCAAATACCAATTTTAGGGAGTCAAATAGTTCCAAGATTGATATATTGGCGGATAATCTTATATTTTTTCGTCAAATCAAACACTTGTGACAATAATATGCAATATGGAGTCAGGATATTTTACAATTTAAGAATACACTTAATTTTTATAAAATTACATCAGCGTAATGAAACAGTAAACTTCAATGAGAATTTAATATGTTTATATTAAACTTGAATTAGGAAAAAATAATAATATCGGTTGACCCTAATCATTAGTGGTCATTTAATGACAAGCCAATATTTAACTCAGCTGTCATCAGGTTTGTGTGCTAGGTGCAAGCTGGTGTTTTAACCCCCATTTTATTAAACGTATCAATCCACACTGAATCCCAGGCAGGCTCATGTTCTTTTTAACTCCGAGAGTTTCTGTCACGTTTAGTTAAGCATCATCTGTAAAGCAAAAACTGTTTAAATCACACAAATATCCTGCTGTATATGTGTCTTCAACTTATTATCTGAATCCGTAAATACAAACGATTTGTTCCCTTGGAGCCGACTTGCAAACTATTTTTGTTCATCAAATTTCTACTGTCAGTCAGCCTGGTGAAGACAATCTGGTTGATGTCCTCTCAGTAGCTGACGGACAGAGATGCTGAATGCAGGTAGAGTGAGAAGTAGGGCTGGGTATTGTTTAAACAATGATGATACCAGTACCAATCTAAGTACCTTTTAAAGTGATACTGATACCAACTGAGTACTTTCTTTGATACCCATTACACATTTTGTGCACTGGCTTTTATCCAGTGTAACAGGCGTGTAGTGCAGCCACATTTTAGAGTATTTAGGTGGCATCTCGGCTGCTGAACTGATAAGTGTGCTAACTCAAATTCACCACCTCAGACGGGTTGTAGCTGCTGTGGCAGTGGGCCAATTACATGTCACGTTAAATCGATTAAAGGCTAGCGTTGATTTGCTGTGAGCAAATCCACACAAATATTCATATGTTCTCGCTCTGTGTGCAAAAGAGTATCAATTTATTTTGGTTGATACCTTAAAGATATTGAGTACCGATACCCAGCCTGAGTGAGAAGTGTACTGCAGAGAGGCAGTCAGAGTAATGTATGAGGGCACCAGAAGTGACTCTACAGCTGACCCACTGCTCTGAATTCTGCTATATTCCTCTTTTGGTTGTTGCCTTGTCAATGTGTGTCCATGAATTTGGGGGGGCGGAACTTCTGAATGGAGGGGTGTATTTGATTGAGTGTTGAGTTCAAATATCAGCAAACTTTATAGAAGGACTGAGTCAACCTTTAACTACAGGCCAGACATGTGGAGGAAGAGTGTCTGAACTTAATTCTGCTCATCTAGTACTTCTCTTAGACGTTAGCAGTCTGTGTGTGTGTGTGTGTGTGTGTGTGTGTGTGTGTGTGTGTGTGTAAGCCATTTCAGTCTGATAATTGCAACCCTCGAACTCAGACTAATTTCCACTTGTCTACTCTGAATTTCAATATAGCTGCTGCTTAACGTCAAGGTCCTCCATACTGTATGACAAAGTGACAAAGAGGGAGAGAAGGGCAAAAAGAGTCGAGTATAAAACTTAAGAGATCATCATCTTGATTGTGCGGCTGTCCTCCATTAGTCTGTTTCTGTCTGGTCAGAATAGACAGGAAGTTAAATTTACTTATTGGAACAGGCAAGGGAATTTATCAAAGACAATTAAATGAATACAGAGTACAGTCTAGACCTGCTCTATATGAAATATAAAGTACACTGAGATATTCTTTCTTGTGATTTGGCGCTATATAAATTAAATTGAATTGAATGTTTGATTTGAAGCAGGAGGTTAGTTCAGTCATTTTTCAAACTTAGTTCTCACCACACACATTTCACCAGCATGGCATGTGTAAGTTAATCTAACAAACCCATCATCTAGTTACATTCTGTGATGTACAGACACAAAGACTAGACACGTTTTAAGATATCAGAAATACTCAGTGAGTGCAGTGAATGATCATTTGTGTTTTAATATAGTCTTTTCACAACAAAAAACTTAGTTATAGTCTCTGAAATACTAAAAGTCCAGAATATATGATTATTCAAATATCTTGAATTTCAAATGTTTTCCGCTGCCACCATCATAAACTCAGATTTAAGGAGATTTAAGCTATCCACTTTCAGCAGATGAATGTGAAAACATCCTTCTAGGTTGCTGTGGGCGGATTTCATGATAGTAATTTGAATAAGGGAAGCATTATTTTAGTTTAGTAGTAGATGCATCAGTCCCTCAACACAAAAACTATGTATTCTAGTGTATTCTATCTTAATAAAGAGTGAATAAAAAGTGCATTAGTTTAAGAATGTTTAATCATTTTACATCATAGTATATGTCAGTAGAAATACAGTATTCCTGAGTGGGCTTTACAGAATACATGACAATTGTGCTTTTCATAGACTTTTGGGTATCATTTGTTCATACAAGACTGTACTACAAAGACAGTTCTCAAAAGTAGCCTCATATTTATTTCAATATAAATGTAAAACAAATACATTGTGGTCAGGTTGAAGTGTGTGTTTGTGTTGGAGGTGAGATTGGTGTTTGGTATAAGGGTTGTCTGTGAGGTCTGATTATTTTATTTTTATTTTATGATTTATCTCAGTGGGTGGGAGCTGTATGAGGTAGTATTGATAGGAGTCCTTTTTCATTAGAGGACATCAAAAGGCAGCTTGCTCACGAGTTGTGGTTTCTGTTGCAGCTATGCTAAAGTTGTTGTGTTGCATCACCGTTGTGTCTATATGGAAAATTATAGATATCTGAAATTATGGATCAAGTTTCCACAACTTAACAAAACGAAAAGAAAAAAATCTGTCTAATATTTATCCTTGAGGTACAGAATTGAGTTTTTAGAGAATTAAATTGACCTGTTACAATAACAGAAACTGTAAATACAGCACAGAGTGAATAAAGCTCTTTCTGAGAACAGAGGTGAAAGGTCATTAACATCCATCAAACACAGCTGCAGGTTCAGATTGCCAAAACTTTTTTATGGCGTTCAAAGACAGCACAAATTTCCTGTTTAAAGAAACGTCTCTGAACTGGTTTTCACTCTTGTTTTTCTCAGCTGTTTTTTCATGCGGGTGTTAGAGGGAATCAAAGCAGAGCGCTCCACTTGCAACGCAGTGATCAGTGTTTTCATGGAGACCCTCTTTGATGCTTTAATGAGCCCAGTGTGGTAGGTTATTATTATCCAGAGAGAGAGAGAGAGAGTGAGCAGTGAGAGAAAAGATGGATGTAGAGACATGGAGGAGGGAGAGAGAGAGTCAGTGGGTGGCATGTTTGCAACAGTATATCTGAACTCTCGAGCAGTTAGTTTGACTCATGTGAGCAGATGAGAAAAATGCAATTTTAAAGCTGTGTAACATCAAATTATTGCACAGAGACTGCAAAAAAAAAGTTCAGTTTCAAACAAGTAGCATAATGAGAAACAATATTATATGCAAAGTGCCCCCAAAATGTTCATATTCAGTGATTTAGAAGTGTTTTTTCAAAAATAATGGCAAGTCTGAAACCAGAGCATC
Source organism: Scomber japonicus (assembly GCF_027409825.1). Classification (NCBI taxonomy): domain Eukaryota; kingdom Metazoa; phylum Chordata; class Actinopteri; order Scombriformes; family Scombridae; genus Scomber; species Scomber japonicus. Next base: position 8,520,345 of record NC_070591.1, on the reverse strand, counting down.
TGAACTACATAGAATTGGGTTTGTTTTGTCTTCAAGCCCTGGTTTTTCTTTGTATTGGTCAGTGTGAACAACAATGTAAAGTTGACTATGGTTTAGAGAAAAGAGAAAATGCATAGAGGGGGAGAATCCTTTTAGCAACACTGTGATGATCTCAGCTGGCAGAGAGAGAGAGAGAGAGAGAGAGAGAGAGAGAGAGAGAGAGAAACAGAGGGAGGGAAAGACAAAGACTGCAATAAATGTTTCTCCTCTGTGATAAATCGCTCTGTACTTGAAAACAACTGAGTATGTTTTTTCTTTCTTAAAGCATTCATACAGCAGTGGAGGTCAACTGAATATAATTAATACTAAATTACTCTTAATATTCACTGACAATGAAAACATGAAGAATAAATCCCAGGTCAGAGGAGCTTTCAGTGTTTGATTCATTGTGCACTACTTCAGGTTTCTGCATGTTTTTTTGTCACTTGAGGAACACCGAAGTGTGAAGTTGCCGAGGGCGACCGTGAGAACTTGCAGTCTGTGGCAGTATGACGTGATTTACCTATTTCATTGCTTTATAAAAAACTCTGTTTTTATTTTTTATTTTTTAATGTTTGACCATTTTGGCATGCTAATGCTAATGTCTTTTATATGGTGCATTCAAAGACCTCTTGAGTAAGTAGTTTATGTAACAAATAAAAGGCAGATGAGGTGCCTGTTTAGAAATGAATGATGGTCTTGTTTAAAAACAGAGGTTTTCTACATGTTGTGATTCTCCTGTAAAATACTGAATTGTGGAATATTATAAGAAAGAAATGAAGGGAGCAACCGTGTAACCTTCTTTTATAGATAAATTAGTGCATTACAAGGATGCAGATTCATGCATGAGAGCAGTGTAAGTCAAGAGCTACTCATTGCAAACGTAGTCAAAGAAAGTAGTTTGCCCTTTTTCTTGCGTGCTGCAAGGTTGTGATAATTAGGGGTGTTTTTCACCAAAAAAGCACTAAGCGTTATTCTTCCAATTGGAGTGCTGAAAAATCACCCAGTAGCACTTTGCAGCGTTAAGCAGAGTAGGAAAAGGACAGAGAGCGAGAGGCTTATCTGAATAAAAAGCTCTTATCATGTTGTTTCCTCCTCTCTAAGCCATCACTGTATCCACAAGGTCAACAGCTAAATAAATGTCTGGGATATTTGCCAGTTTTCTGCACAAATCTTGTGCAATTATGCACTTTTTCAGTTTGTCAAGCAACATGGCACCCTTGTCCCCACCTGCTACACACACACACACACACGCACACACGCACACACACACACACACACACACACACACACACGCATGTCTGACTCCATACAGGTTAATGTATTCAGTTTATTTCTTTTATCATTTTTAAACACAAACAAACAGCCATTACTGTATCATGTATTGCTCTGATATGACTCTTTGGTCATTATTCTACCAGCTGATAACAGTTTAACTTATTGTATAAATGTAAATGTGAGGTTAAGGAGATTGAAGTTGACATACATTTTCTGCATCTGTTGCATTTAGTAAGTATGGTAGGAAAATGTTTAACCACAATGAAGAGTTTGGATAATGATTTGTAAGTTAATTGATTTTTCTCATCACTCAACCAAGATGAATGCAGTCAGATATAAAGTAAATGAAAACAACCAGATTTGAAAATGATTGCTATATATTTAAAGTGTTTAAGTTTCATATTTAAGAGATTTTGGTATTGTACTTATACTTATACTTATGATTATTATGATTATTATGATTATTATTATTATTTTATATGAAAATCTGGTGTGACAAAACATGCAACAGAGAGCAGTTAGATCACTTCAACAACTCCAAGGCACTGAAATGGCTCCAAATGGGTAAAGATGAAAAGACATAAATTCATTCATCTGAACTTTTCATGAACACAGTATGAATCCCCGTCGCTCCCTTCCTCTTTCTCCCCAGGATTTGTTCTCTCTCTCCATCCCCCTCGTCAATCTTTCCCTCACTCCTCTCATGCTACAGATGTCTTCTTCACAAAACATGATTTTCTGAATGAGTACATACACACACAGACACAGATGCACTTGTTTTTTTTCTATCCCTGTTGAGACTTTGACCAGTAAAAGCATGTTCACTATCCGCACTGCTGGACAAGTTGGGACCAGAATCATGGTTGTAATAAGGACCACTGCAATGAACACAAACTATTTGTAGCTTTTACTGTGATACTACAGTACCTCACTTCCCCCATTACAGAGCCGACATTAGACTTCTTTTAAAGTCACCCTTTCCCATCTACAGGCTTGTTAACCATTGATTGAGGCAAAAATTAATATTAAGTCAAATTTTTGTGACAAGAAAATTAACCTATGTGTGGTTGTCCAAGACCCAATTTATTTTACTTTCATTCAATTTTACAATTATCTTGAAATAAATGAATAGCAGGAATCAACTCTAATCAAAGTAATAACGTACTAAATATCTGATTATTCAAAGTATTAAGAGTGGAAAGGAACAGATTGTTTTTTGTTGTTATTTTAAATGTAGCTACGTATATCTAGCTTAGCTATGAGTAAAGCTGATGAATCTGCATCAGTCAAAAAGTAAAATGGAAACACATCTACTTACTATCTATCTATACTAATTTCTACTGAATATTCACAATCAGTTATGAAGAGTGATTCTTTGGTTGTAACTGATGTTCCAAAAAGTACATGGATCCAAGAAATACCACCCAGAAGACAAACAAAACCATAAAACCCTACTGTATTTTCTGAAACCATGTGGAACATAACCACAGGGATAAAATGAAAGTTTCTGGTGCAGTGATGTATGCAAATAATGCTAAAGAAAGGAGACTTTAGCTAAACCTCCCTCGCAAGCAAAGGAATCGGGCACATATCATTGAAGCAGTGAAAAAAGGAAAGAGGACACTTCTGCCTTCCAAACAACAAAGCGATGGCAGGAACAGTTCATAGGACTGTCAGCACTGTTTTTCTTTGGACCCTTCAAACTCAAGTCTTTGTGGAGGAATGCAAAACCATGCTCACTTGCTCAAAACATTTGCATTACATTACATGGAAAAAAACAGAATACAGAGTCCATGCAGGTGCTCAAAGTGCATCTAAAGATGAGAACATGAAGGTATTGGAGCTTGTATGTGTACATATACGAATAGAACCAGTATAAATATACACACACATATAACCACATACCTATCAGCTGTGCACTGGAGATCACACTGGAGATTTAACCACACAGGATAAAGATGGGGTAGTACTTGTTATTCTATATTTATACTTTATAAACAGTAAAAAAAAAACATGTTTCATATTGTGTTATTTAGATTTTGGCCGTTTGAATAGAAAACCAAGCAATCAAACCAATTTTGCGACACTTAGGACGCAGTTTTATTTTAGTTGACCTGCTCACACTTAGACACAGTTTATCTTTTGAATGAGATGTGATTGTTAAAAATGTAATATATGTAGTCTTTGCTGCAAGATTTACATGTCTCATGAGTATTGTTTAAATCTTCATCTTGTATTAACTAGATGCTATAAAACATGCTACATGAGAAAACATTGCACATTTTCCACTTCACTGTGATTCTTCTACTTCTTTAAAGACAAATAAATACATCTGGAGGATGGAATAATAACAGGGATGTGTAATTAGTACTTATTTCCTCTTTATTTCCTCAGCACAGTAAAGTATGTTGATTCAACTTATAAAAGGCAAAGCAGTAAGTTTATTTTCTTTTTCTTAATTAATATCTTAAATGTTAAGTGATGTTAACATATATTTCTTTCCAGTTCAGGGGTATAATTAATGTTTCTACAATGTCTAGAATGTACGATCCTATAACAAGGTAGTGTTTTTAGATCCTGATAAGGTAACAAATACAAGAATGTGTGTGTGCACATACACACAAACACCAACAAACCTACCTGCACTAACACAAAAGCCACATCGCTTTCTAAGCTTAGCTGAATACTGCCTCCATTCCCACAACATGAACACACACACACACACACACACACACACACACACACACCCACACACACACACACACACACACACACACACAATGTACACAACCTCCCCTCCGCTCTGTAATCCCTATTATGTGGGGATTTTCCTTCTGATGGGAATTCCAGCGGCAGCCACACTAAGAGGCCATCTAATTAGCCATAGATGGATGGTTTCCAATACGAGTAAATGAGCAAAGATTTGCCATTGGACAAATCATTTTAACCCTGACAAGAAAAGGGACATCTAGCCATGCTAATCACAGTCACAGGGAGCCACTTCCCTAGAAGAGAGAAAGCACATCTGCTTTGAGGCCGCATTTGCATTTGGGGTAGAAAAAAAGTGTGTTTTTTTCTCTCTTTGTGGCTCAAATCTGGTCTTTTCATGGCTGTCTAAACAGGTTACGAGGGCCAGGGAAGATTTGTGCTGATCTTTTTTTTTCAGTTGCCACCACAATTCATCAGGACCAACGTTAGAATTTAAAAAAGCAAACAGATGACTTCTGCAGGGGTGTAACGCAGCTTTTCATTGTCATATTCTCTCCCCGAGTAAACAATGGGGGAGAAAAGCTGATTGTGACTGTCAGCTGAACATCAGCACAGCCACACGTGTGTTGAAGCAGTCAGTTTTGTCTAAAATGTGCCTTTGGTTTGAGAGGGGGGGGATCCCAGTTGGCCACGGTCTTCAGCATCTAATGTTTCCCTGAGTGGACCAGTGACAACCTTGTGGCAAAAACTCATTAGATTATTAGTTTTTATTCATGTATAAAACTAAATGTTTAGTTTGTATCCCTCTTAAATATTTCATACTATGCAGACCATAAATTCAAGGCTGGAGTTTATTGTAGAAAATAATCACAATAGAAATCAGAATTGGTAATAAGGTTAAAAAACATGATTCGATATTTAGACATGATGAAGTTGATAATTGCATTACTATACGATAAGTCGATAACATCATTATTGTGATAGGCTCGCTACCAGCCAGCAACTGAAAGCAGCTTATGTAATTTCAAATAATATTTAATATCCCAATCGGCCAGCTTTTACAAACACAGGTTGTATATGTTGACCGCCTTGGAGGTCACTCTATACGGTGTCTGAGCCCAAAGACGTTATGGTTGGTCCGCACCAGTTTCGTTAGCTTTCAATTACAGTTATAAAATGTAAACAGTAAAGCGAGATTGTTCTGGCAGGAAACGAGCATCGACGTGATGAAAATCCTTCTAGAAAAGCAGAATTAGCAGACGGTGAGCCATCGGACTGACCCTCTAAGTGAACCAAATGCTGTTAGTGGTCCTTTGGCCCCCATCCACTCCTCCTAAAACACTGTTTAATACCCCCTCTCTCTACCTATATCCATCCATCTTTCACTTTATTCCCCTTTCTCCCTGCCTGCCTTTACACTACCTCTTTTATGACTCCCTCTATCGCTCTACTCATCCATTACTTTATCCTCCATTCATCCGTCCTTTGACCTCCGTCCGTAGTCCCGTCCATGCATCCTTGATGGAGTGTACAAAGCCTTGAATCTCAGGGGTTACCTCTACAGATTCCTTCTCTCCCCTCCCCTTACTCTATTTCCTTCCCTCCATGCCTCCTTTACTCACTAAAGCTCTTTTTTTCTTTTCTTTTTTCCCCCCTTTCTTTCTTCTTATTTTCTCTATACCGACATCTCATTTTCTTTCTCTCTCCATCTCTCTATTTACCCCGCTGTCTATCCCTCAGGGAGTAATCCCTCGGTCTTAGGTGGGATTGTTGGGCTGATAGAGAAGACGCAGAGCTTTTTGTTGACTCTTAGTGAGGTAATCTATTCTGTGATGTGGAGAATTTGTCAGTGGTTAAAATGATTGGACAGAGGGTTTACCGAGGGAAAAATCACTCGTGGGGAGAGGAAAGGATGATGGTACGAGAGAACAAGAGAAGAAAAGATGAGGAGGTGTCAAGTTTTTGAATGCCAAGTTGAGTCAATACACTCAATATAATGATGGATGCCTTTGTATGTATATGGAGCAGATTTCTAACCATGCTTGTGTTGAATCGTGAGTCGATGGTCGCAGGCGAGAGAGGCAGCATACAGTTGATCCAGTTAGTTTTCAGTTTGCATTTCACATTTATATGAGTGCACTAAAAAAACAATACATGACATACCTACATCCTGTCTTCATGGGTTGTGTCTGCTATATACTTGCTATGAGGCTGCTATGTATCGTTATGTATCATCTCTCTGCTCTCTGTATCAGAGCTCTCAGGTCACCTGGGACGGGGTCTGCTTTTTGTCCCCAGAGTCAAAACTAAACTAAATATGGAGATATGCAGCGTTCAGTTTTTATGCTCCACATATCTGGAACAAACCCAGAAGACTGCAGGTCTGTTTCAACTCAAGACTTTTCTGCTGCTTTTTATTAAATCACATTTTTAGGGTTGATATCTCACACTGCACTGTAACTTTTTATTCTCCTGTTTTTATCGGTCTTATTCTATTTTTAGCTTAATTTCAACACTTTTAATTGATTTAAAGTATTTTTATTTTGCTGTGAGATGCTTTTATATTCTGTCTTGATTAATTTTTATATTTTATGTAAAGCATTTTGAATTGTGTTTGAAGCCTATAACGATACACTGACATAGGCATGGTGTCAATTCAGCTGGTAGCCTTTTATTACCATGCTATTATGGCTTTACTTTATTTCCAGGCATTGTTCTCCCATCATCTCTGAAAATACCTGAGAAGTGTCCATTTTTTTCCCAGTTTAATCTAGTTTTATATATTCTGAACAATACGTTAAAATAACAAAATAAAATATATAGGCAGCGAAAACAAAAGCAAACTATAAATAAACAACAAAATAATAACTATTCAAAGTTTGAAAACGGTGTGGGATGAAGTAAGGAACTTTACTAGTCCTACACCTTTAGCTTAGGTTTTATAATGTTGTTGGATCATAGTTTTATATCTTAGGCGGGGCGTTAACGTCCCCTGCAAATCCAATAATCCGCTTTATTTCATATACTTGAAGATTAGACATTGTTGATGTGTTGCGTACATTGCTTTGGCCCTGCTCTGAGGTGAAGGGATCAATGGAGTAGGTGGGGTACATGCATCTGAAACAGGTACTGGAGGAGGCTTAACAAACTGTAGGTGGGCTCAGGTGTTAAAGGTCAGAATTTGAAGTCCAATGCACAGAGACTCATCTTGCATATTTGTTCATAGTCCTGCACTCGTAACGTCACAGAGTTCAAGTCAGGAAAGGCAGGTGAGCTGTATAGTTGTTTGGCTGGTGGCTGCCTGAAAAATGCAGCTTCTCATTTTTTGGCCGCTTTCACTGTTTAAAAATGACAAACGTCGCCTGCAGCGGGTGTTATCAGTTATTGAAGGTTAATGTTAAAACTGAGCTTGTGTTGTTGTCTGGTTAAGTTGCTCTCTGGTGTCTGTACTCAATCCATATACAATAGAGCCGTCGTGTTTCTTTCCTCACAAACTAGGATCACATTCTTCATTCATTCATATACTGTAACATCATTTTGAACAAAGACCTTCAATATTTTGCACACTCTTTATTGTCTCTATTAATCTATGATCTATTGGCAGATACCCAGTATTAAAGGACTCAGGATTGGAGCCAAAAAAACGTGATTGGGACATTCTTCATTTGAACTCAAACAAGAATAACAGTGTTTGAAAAGAAGAAGGAGGAAGTATGCACTTTCTCACTGTTCCTCCATTAACTCATATAATTATGACAGTGCTTCTGTGCATTAAGAAGTAATTACATTACAGAGACATAGCTTGATTTTAAAAAAAATGCCTTGATTCAACATGAAACATGAAGTCTGAATCTGAATACTAACAATATCGACATGGAAAAAATTGTAACGATAGAAAGAAACGTGCATTTTCTCTAGAATTCAAATTAGGATTGTAAGAGAAACCAAATGTGACTGAAATTAGATTTGTGTTTCTGCTTGCATTCAGATATTTTTTTTGCAAAGAGTTGTCAAAAGCACAGAAAGTAAACTGGGACTTTATTTATACACCGCAGTACTGCAGGTGTCTCTGGCTTCAGGCTCTTGACGTTAAGTATGTCTCATGTTATATAAATCTACTCAGTTGTTAAGAATTTAAAGTGTGCTTTGATAGATGTAAACTGAAGGTTGGTTCCTTTGCTGCTCAGCCAGTTTCTCACCTGAAATTCATTCAAACACAGATTTTAAAGGATTGATGCATTTTTGCATTACATTTAAACTGTGTTGCTTGCTGTGATGGGCCCAGAAAAAACCAATGAAACCAAACACTATTCTTACCAGTATCTATATGCACTCGGTGTAATGCAGCACAACATTTAATGGGGTAACAAACGGATTGATTAGGAAATGCGGGGAGATGCTGTTAATGGATAAATGTGACTTCTTTGTGCCGCACTTTCCTCACTTATGCACAATCATTAAAAACAACACACAAAACAATGGCCTAAGTCACATATACACACTATACACTTTAGGATATACACACACACACTCTCTCTCACACACACACACACACACACACACACACACATACACACACACACACACACACACACACACACACACACACACACACACACACATACAGATTTCTGCTGTTAATGTTGCATATGTTGGCTGTGATCGATGAGTGTTCGGGCTAATGGTTATAAATGCATTAGCACCAAGACCTAATCAGCCAGACACACACGCACATGCAGACGCACACACATTTGTGCACAAGGTTGAGCAGACACACACACACACACTCACACACTCTCACACACACACACACACACACACTCTCCCCACCATCTAATCGTAATATCATTCAGAGTGGGGCGAGAGCTGCGTTCTTCCGATTCAATTTCCTGTTGAGTTTAGTGTCATTACTAAGTCATGAACCGCCATGTTTACAGAGCCACGTGCCAGTATTTCATTACATATGAAATAAGAGCAGAATAATTTGTCAAAAAAAAGCTGATGCTGCACTCATTAAAATGTGGTTTAAGTTGTGATTTATCAACACAAACAAGAATCGGGACTAAAAAAGAATGACTACACTTACATGTAAAATGAATCTACAGTCAGTGTGTTACAGAGTTTTCAAGGTCTCTTTAAATAGAGAAGGATGTGTTCTCACTGATATCCTTGTCTTTAAATTGATTTATGAACAACTCATGGTTTATTGTTTTCACTACTACTTTTGTGTCTGATATGAGGAAAGCACTGATAGACAGATACTGAACATGCATCATGTGCCTTCACAGCTTTACACCTGCTCCAGAAGATGACAATAGCACCTACTTACAGTAGTGGTGTCACCATACCCAAAATATGATATGATATGACATATCTTGATACTGATGCAGAAACTATAGAATGGCAAAAACTGAAACATCTGGAAAAGTAATGTAATGTAATAATAGAAAAAAAGGAAATATTTGGATTATGTCAATGTGGAGGATGTAAAAATATCATTTTGAAATTGAATTTCACTTAATAGAAAACTATAAAATGCACTCAAAGCGCAGACCTTTATCAAAGAGGTGTATTTTAAATCATTAGTGTTCAATCTACTTCAGATTAATAATCCTGGGTTTGACCTTCATCACCATGAAGTGCCAGACTAGCATTTAATGCCATTTTTGTTTTTTCGTACATGTGGGTGTGTTTTTGACAATGAATTGGTACATTTATAAAACTAATAATTGGATTATTGTAAATAATTATATCAAAGTCATAGTGTTATTAAAGCTTTTAGATGGTATGCATTAATCTGATGTTCCCTCTACTTGGATTTATGTGATTTCTTTGATAGTTAACTTTATATTTGCAACCAGATATCATTTCTTAAGTAGTGTCATAACTTAGTACACAAATGTACATGCTTTGATTACCATTACTAGTACTGATTGAGTATGAATTATCGTTTGTGCTGCTCATCTACATATTTATGAACACCAAATATTTAGCCTATTTACTCATTTTATTGCCTACTTATTAATGTTTATATTTTAATGATATTTACATACATTTTTCATTCATATTTATTGAATATATTATTAATATATTCAATTACACATTTAGAATTTTGGTTGATATCATTGCTAATTTATGAAATATGTTATTTAATTGTATGCCCCGGGTTTGATACATGTAAACTGTAGAAGACTGGAGAGATGAGTCACAGATTGCATGTAGTAAAACATAAGCATGTCATTTCCCCCCAAACATAAATCCAGTCTTTTCAAATGTGAATCGACAGGGGTATTGCTGAATATAAATACAATGTTTTCTTCCTCACAGCCGCTTCTTCAGCGACAAAGCTGGATTTTTAATATTAGACTTGTGTCTGCATATGTAATGCCATCTAAGCTCATTGTGGAAGTTGAGATTAATTTCTGAGGCTAAGATGAGGCTTGAATTATAACAGCAGAGGGGAGCAGAGAGATAAGGAGGGCGAGAAACAAAGCACATAAACAAAAAGGGAGATATAGGCCAAGGGACGGAGAGACGGGCATTATCGGGAGAGTATTACTGTACCTCATAGGCACACAGCTCTGACAGCTCTTATTATTGATAGAACAACACAGTTAGCTCTATGCCACAAAGAAAAGGTCACATTATACAACTTATGGTTTAGAAACTGAATACATCTCCTCTAAACGTACACTGAAAATGTCAGGATATTATTCCCACTTCTTTGTGAGAAAAGTCTGTTTTTATAGAGGTGATACCTTCAGTAAGACAATACTGGATCACATCTAATATTAACAGATAATTAAGAAAGTGTGGAAAACAGGTTTTCTTCATATTTGGTTATTTGAGAGAGTGAAAATTCAGTTTGCTAATGAAACTGAATCAACATTTCAAATCAGTAACAGTCTGTGGGTTGACTGTAGTTGAAGCAGATGAACTTGTAGATAGAAAATGAGTGCTGAGGATGAAAGCCAGTTAGTATATATACTTGTTAGGGTTTCAATTCTGGCCAGCTGCTCACAGAGAATTAGCTTAATCAACCATGCATGTGTTGCAGTATTGAACTGACAGAACCATTCAGGCCACAGTTTTACCACCAAGAAATAAAACAGGAAGGACAGAGAGGGGATGGATAAAGGACAAAGAAAAAGAAAAAGAGAAGGAGGGATGAGGGTGGGGGGGGAATGTTTCTTAGTTTAACTTTTGATAATTAGATTTGAAGATTAAAGGACAAAAAAAAAATAACTTGCTTTCCTAACCCTAACCCACAACATGAAAAACAATATGAGCTACAGAAGCAAAAAATTGAAACCAAAAGAAATGTGCCCGTGCTTTCACGCTCAACCTCATCACATCTCTCATATTTTACAACACCTCATAAATGGTATGAATCAGAGCTGCAGTCAGGTACCATTGTTTCTATGAACAGTGTAATAGCAACTGTCATTTATACAACCTGTAATGTGAGATTGTTGCTGTGTCATGATTAGAGCTGCAAACAACTAATCGCTTTGAAATGGACTATAAAAATACTTGGCAATGAATTTCATCATCTGTTAGTCGTCTACCGTGTTTGACTACTTCATTAAAGTAATCAAAGATGGTAGACAAGTTAAGATGATTCATTCAATGCAGCGCCAGTGGAGTGAAAGGGTTCAAAAAGGGGCAGTAAGCCATCCTTTGCTGTGCCTTGTGTAGCTAACGTGATGATTTACAGGAAATGACACAGATCTCTTTTCTGGAGTAAGCACTTGAAAAATGGCGGAGGCTAACGGCAAAATGGAGAAAAGTGAGCACTTATTTAGCCTTCAGAGAAGATTGTTGGCAGGGAAATATGCAATGCTACTCTTGCATGTTTTTGTCGCATTATCTATTTACATGCAGGAAATATTTGTTATTCGTTCTGACCACCCACTGGTTAACACGGCATGAAAATATGGGCTCATTCACATCCCTAGTCTGTTCTATCGCTGCTGGTGTGAACAGTTTTGAGGTGAGATATTCTCAGGCGAGTATTTGGCATTTTCGTGCTCGTTCGTTTATCCGACACGCCCCCGGTGTGTAAAGACCTTAACAGACAGAAATATCTTCTGTCTGTTTTCTCTCCATTTTGTGATGGATCAATATAGCCAGGCCCCTGATAAAGCTATTTTAAAGTGTTCACTAATTAGCTGAAATTAGGTCGGAGAGACACTGGAGTATTTGGAGTTTTTGGAATATTTCATAGCATTAGTCAGAGACGGTCTAAAGTGAATCCTTTATTTCTTCACAAGAGAAACTCGTGATCAAATATATATTAGTTACATTTTCTGTTTATTCTCAGTGCATGTCCTTTTATTTAGTTTCATTTCTTTATTGTAGTAGCCTTGTCTGTACTTGCCTTTAACATCAGCAGTTATTAACTAAAACAACAAGACATGTATTGTGTTGTGCTGCTTTGCATCAACTCATATTGTCTCTCTTACATCGGAAAGAAACAAGTCAAAATAAGTGACTGTATGCCCCCATGCACAACACAGCAAGTGGCTGTTCTGACTGATAGTATCCTGTATCTACTGCTAACCAACCTGAGGCAAACTATCAAAGGTGGAGGATGAAAGATTCAGAAAAATAATTCCCATCTTCATCCCTGGTTACACCTTTTCCTCAAGGACCCATTTTGCCAGACTGATGGAGAAGTGGTACAAGGACACAATCCAGGAGTGCCATAAAAGCCACAAACGGCAAAATAGCTCTCACCCCTGATGTATGTACTGAAGTGTTGACACTGAATCCAGACATTGGTCATTATAAAGGAGAAGATTGGAACATGAAGTCAATCTGCCTCGCCGTCATGCCTCTGAAGGACGTCCAACATTGCAGAGTGGTTAGAAGAGCTCACAGCCTGGTTTGAAATTCCTCCCATTGAGATTATCACCACTGTGCATGACAATAGTGCCGATATAGTGCTGCATGGGTGGCCCTCTGTCTGTTCCACAACTCCCCCCTTGCAATAGACAATCAATTCTGCATCGACGCATTCAAGCAGTGAAAAAGCTATTTGGGGTGTAAGATGTCTCATGGAGCATTCAAAAAACAACAACAAGCTGAGACAAAACAAATGGGAACACCTCAACTGTCACCATACCTTGACTTAAAAGCCTGTGGAGCCTCCTTGAAAAGCTTTCCACTGCTCTTAAAGCTTTTGAATGTGCGACTGGGTATATGACTGGAGAGAATATATCACCATCTCTACAGTTCCTCCACCTGTGAAGGGGCTAGTGGAGTCTTTCCAAGCAGCTTCAACAGTGATGGAAGAAGTAGACTTCTTTCTCAGACAAGGCACCAAACGCAGCGATCCTCTGTGATTCCAAACCCAAGGTTCAGAAAAACCTGAGGAAGTCTTTAATGTGTGAGTCTAAATGCAAACACACTCGGAGTGAGAAGGTAGGTGGATCAGCAGCAGCAGCAGCAACATGGCAGTATATGTGACTGAACCACCTCCACCATTACTACAGCTGCTGGACCTACAACTCCTTTCTCTTTACTTTAATCCTATACTCCCAAACCAGCAGTGAAGAAGATAATAGAGAGGAGGAAGCTGAGGATTTCAACAGCCAAGGGAGGAACAAAGTCTTCACATACTGTGATGACGGGCCTCTTGCCAAGGAAGGAAATCCACCACATTGGTGGAAGGTTAACGAGAATAGATATATCCCACCTTAGCCAGGTTAGCAAAGTCCTACTTATACACGCCTGGCACTTCAACACCATCTAAGTGCTTCTTAGAGAGAGCCGGCTTTAGTCCAGAGCATGTTCATTTAGAGTGAGTGAGTGTTTTCCTGCAGAAGTGTTCCTCCATAGTCCAGCTCTACCTCCATGACCTGTTTTTCAAGAGCCATTTGATGTAAAGCCTTTTACTTAAACAGGTATTTTATTTGTCCTGAGAACAAATAAAGACCTGCTATGTGCACCTCTATTTGCTTATTAACTATATATGTTGCACTCCTGATGTAGTATACATTTGCTTTATTTGCATGTTATTGAGAAGCACACTGTACAAGAAGACAGGGAATAAGTATAGGAATAATAACTTTAACAAGAATAATCATTTCAACTTTTTTTCCAAATACAAAATGTAGCACTTTTCTTTTTATCCAATTTATAATCAATTAATCTAAGTAATAATCGATTGATTCATTGATAATCAAAGTAGGAGTTAGTTGCAGCCCTAGTCACAATCTAGGTTAAAATCCTGAGCAAAGATTGATTAGATACATAAATAAATGAGTGCGTTTGTGGAAGTAAATGAGAGTGCAATGGTGTGTGTGTGCAGAAAATGCATGTGCATGTATTTACCTGTGTGTGTGTGTGTGTGTGTGTGTGTGTGTGTGTGTGGAAAAGAAAACACCTCTAATAAGTTACTGGTGGAGAGATTGAATCTGGTGCCTCAAGCATTTATCATGTTTGTTAAAGAAGATAGATTAAGCATTGATCATGTTTAGAATTACTCAAACGTGGTATCAGCTTCTCAGGATGCTATTCACCAACGTTAATTACAGTTCCTGCAAGCATAAACAAAGAGAAAGAAAGGACAGCAAGGTGAAACTATAACTCATGCTTTTATTAGCTCTGTGTTACTCTTATTTTTTTTTTTTAATTGTAAATTACCCTGGATAAATAATCTGCTAAATGCAAAACAGATGTTTAATGTTTGGTTGCTAATGATTGTACATTAGTCCAAAAACGTTAGATATCAAAATACTGTAATACTAATAATAATGTATTTTACTGTCAGTGACGTAAAGGTGCAGTTAGATGGTTCGATGGTTAGATGGTTAGCCCACCCAATAAGAAGTTTGCATCAGAGTACTTTGCAAAAGAAAACAAACAGGACAAAGGAAGATAGATCACCCCCTCAAAATGACCTCAAACTGTGTGTCTGTGTCTCTGCTTCAGTTATATCAAATAAAAAACACACACACAGAGTTTGAAGTTAGTTAGATTGAGTTATTTGAGAAGTTCCAATCTGGCTGCAGAGCTCTTCATTGCACCGAGACAGCTCTAAAAGTGATGAATGACTGTGCTGCTTCAGCTATAGATCTTTAGAGAAGACGTTGACAATGTTGATCATTCCCTCCTACTCATCTCAAGCAAGCATCAAATGTCTCAAACTGACTCAGCATCTCAAACATTCCTGTGGACTGACTTTGAGCTTCTCTCTGCACCACTCACTCACACTCACTCCATGAAATGCTTTGACACGTACTGTTTAACATCATAGTGATCATTGGTTTTATTAATAATCAGTACTTGATCAACCGTTTAAGATTACATAGCTTTGAAATTTAAAATGAAAGTGTGAAAATTAAATGTTATTCTTGATAAGGCGATCAATATTTTGCACTATTTTGAAGCTCAAGTCTAATAAATGAGACTAATCGATTAGTAAAGAAAATAATGTCACTTAATTTTTTCTCACTGCTTCCACTCTGCCTGTTTGTATTCGGAACATTTCCAAATGAAATAAAAATAATTAAAAAATATAAATACAAATGATTTTGAGCACTTTCCTGACTTTACGGACATAAATGAAAGACTAAATATGCAAAATAAAGCCTAACCCAGTCTTTCATTGAAGAACTGGGCTTGTAGCATATTCAATAGAAATATTTTCTCTTACTGAATACTAAATCTGTTTTGTTTATTTGATATTATTTATGTAAACACATCTATTATTCATCTTTTTTTTTTTTTTGAAGATTAGTTTTTGTTGAGCAGCATCACATCATACAAACAATCAGTGCAGCACCTCCTCAGCTTCCTGGTCTGCATTGAGCCAAACATGTTTCCTCATAATAAACAAATGATCCTGTCTCATGTAACACGGCAACAATCTCCTGTAACACACAGCTGCCATCTAATGCTGCACATATTGGTTGAAAAAGCAATCATTGTTTCTTTTACATACGGTCATAATCTTAAGGAAATGAATCTGCCTCATGGTGCGCATGCAGCAGCCCGCTAGTGACTGATGACGTACTGTAGAGCTTCTCCTATTGTTTAGCATGCCAGCTGGAATGCCTGTTTTTATTTTTTTTCTTTATTAGATTTACAGTTGATTTTATGGTTTGTGAGAATATTTCATGCTGATGAGGACATGTTTCTGTGTGATGCCTGTTTTCCTGAGTATAGTCGCTGGTCAAATCTGTGTTTCTGTATCTCCAGTCAGCTGCTTGAAATGGAGAAAGTGTGCATGGTTTGTTTTGCTTGCCATTATAATTGTACAATGCAACATTTCAGTAATAGTGTTCATCATTAACATGCAGTGCTGCACCAATACCGTTGAGACCACATACAGGAAACACTGGGTTAAAGAGCCTGAGTGATTTTTGTTCTTTTTTAGTTGGACCTCATTGCAGCTCATATGACACCATTGATCATGCACTGTTAATTGATCGCCCTGAGCAGTAGGTGGGTATCTCCGGTACAGCAGTTAATTGTCTCAGGTCCTATCTGTTAAACAGAACGTTTTCAGTGAAAATAGGCGATCCCTCATCTTCCTGAGCATACTTCTCGCGGCGTCCTTCAGAGCTTATATGTAGTCTTCTCATCCTTTTATTCTCTACATCCTCTGTGTCCTGTTACCGTCACCGTCTCAGGAACGGCTTTACGGTATCAATCAATCAATCAATCAATCAATCAATCAATCTCAAGGCACTTTACACATAGAGCAGGTTCTAAACCGAACTTTTCAGGTTTTAACTTTAAAGAGACCCAATATTCCCACATGAGCAACAGTGGCAAGAAAAAACTCCCTTTTAACAGGAAGTAACCTCAGAACCAGACTCAGAGTGGGAGAACATCTGCCTCGACCGGTTGGGGTTGAGAGGAGAGAAAGGAAGGATAGAGGAGAGAAGCACAATGAAAATCAACAATGAAGCTAGAAGGTCCGGGAATCTGTCATCTGGACGTCTACAGGCCCAGATTACCTGTGAGACCAGAAAGCATAGACAACTCCGGGGAAGAAGTTTACCTTATTGAATGCAATTAATAGTACATGAATGTTAATGGATATAGATGGATGGGATGGGATGGGATCATGGGAGTCCCCCGGTAGTCTAAGCCTATAGCAGCATAAGCTAAGAGCGCTAATTATAAGCTTTATCAAAAAGGAAAGTTTTAAGCCTACTCTTAAATGTAGGGAGGGTGGCATTAAACTATTTTCTAATACTTCAAATACTCTCTTAGGTACGGACAACATTTTATACCTTTCTCTACACAGTTCCACTTTCTCCACAGTGCAAAAATACACTAATTTGACTCATCATATAGCCTCAATCTGAGTGAATTTAGTGTAACAATATGATCTCACTCTGACAGCTGCCTCAGGGTCCTCCTGCAGTTCTCTGTCCAGGTCTGTGTTGCACCTGATAGAGTAACATCACCTACTGTGCAATAATGTTCTCCTGTCTTAATATCTATGCGATTGTTACCTCCCTTGACTGTCTCTCATATCATACATTATTACATTTTATATATCATAACATATTATATTATATTATGGGCCGCTGTGCTTTAGAAAGATGTTATTTACTATTCCCACTTTCTGTCTGTCACAGTACAGCTCTGCTATGATGACACACAGTCAGCAGCTGTATTAACACTTTGTAATTGTTTCAAGTCCTCAAAAATTCATCTTCTAACAGCAGGAGGCCCAACAGCAGGGCTTGAAGCTCCATGGTGTGAAATTCATCTCTTTATTTGATAACGTTTTTGTAAATGAAACATATTGCTTTATATAGCAAATACAGGTGAGCTCAATCAGACTGAAACAAGTGATTTCCAAGCTTGTGCAGTTAACCTTTGTGTTGTCCTCCCGGTTCAAATTGACCCTGTCTGTCTTGACTGTTCCTTCTTTCCTCTGTCCTTCTTTCCTTCCTTCCTCTCTTCCTTTCTCCCTCTCCTCCTTCCTTCCTTCCTTCCTTCCTTCCTTCCTTTCCTCCTTTCCTCCCTTCCCTCCTTCCTCCCTTACTTCCTTCCTCCCTTCCTTCCTTCCTCCCTTCCATCCTTCCTACAAGCTTGTGCAGTTAACCTTCGTGTTGCCCTCCCGGGTCAAATTGACCCCGTCTGTTTTGACTGTTCCTTCTTTCCTTCTCTCTTTCCTCCCTTCCTTCTTTCCTCTGTCCTTCTTTCCTTCCTTCCTCTCTTCCTTTCTCCCTCCCTCCTTCCTCCTTCCCTTCCTTCCTTCCTTCCTTCCTTCCTTCCTTCCTTCCTCCTTCCCTCCTTCCTTCCTTCCTTCCTTCCTTCCTTCCTCCTTCCCTCCCTTCCTTCCTTTCCTCCTTTCCTTCCTTCCTCCTCCCTTCCTTCCTTGACTCGAGGACAACAGGAGGGTTAAGAGAGTTCAATGAATCCGATTCTTTTGACAGTGGTTTTACTTTAAAATATTTGGTAAAGACAAAGTTAACTAATGAACCAGGCGTTTATTCATACCTTGTTTTGAGTGCTGCGACACCTCAAGTATGTTTTTCACTGGTTTCAACTGTGCTTGAGGGTGCTTCCCTCAGATGCTCCCTTTTTTGGTTTTCTTTGAGAAACTCATAATTCCCGAACCTCAAAGCAAAAAATAAACAAACAAGTCAATAAAATAAAATCCATATGTGTGGTAAATCAGTTCCTTACATTTAGGAAGTTACTAAATGACATTATATAATATTATTGTGCAGTATGTTGTTTATATAGATACAGAACTAGCATAGTGTTTTTGTGTTTACTGACAATAAACAAAATCAAATAAAACAAAACATTGATGCATGTCCGTTTTCTGAAATCTGGCTAACTGAGCAGCTTTGCTTTGTGAGGAATCTCCAGCTGTGACTCTGCAGAGAGTTCACCCTGCACTCTGAACAGTGTGAGTCTCAGATCCAACTCATCATGTTCAACACTTACTGTGAGACCTTCTTGTTCTCTTCCAGTAAACATCCAACAGGTCACTTTTTAAAAGTAAAGCATTTAAAATAAAGCAATTGATTTTCATCCTGATATTATCACAGAAGGAAACTGATAAGAAAGGATAAACGTCACAGTGTGTCACTCTTATCATCACTCTGATCTTCAGGTTTTGTTTTGGGATCAAATCATGTAAATTTCTTTTTTACTTTAACCTCCATTGTCTATTTCAGTTTGTGGTTCCCTGCATCTCTAAAATGACACAAAATAATACATGGACATGGATGCCTGCATGTTTCATTCAGCTGTGACTCATATGGTGAAACATAAAGAGATGATATGATGAAGTTTTCCAGTTGAGGGAAAAAGGAGTTGGGCCATTTACTTTAAAAGTCAATCAACAGAACATTAATCATAAACACATTATAATAATCAATGAAACAAAATCATTCATCAAGTGTAACAAAAAAAAGTGAATGGTTTGCTGCTCTTCTCTGTGTTGTATCATGTTTAATTGAATACTTTGAGATTGAGATAGTTAGTTAGACCCTTGATCCATTAATACTTTAGTTTTCAGAAATTAATTTGCTGATATGCTTTCATGGTCATCTCTTTTTGACAGATTATTCATAAGAGAAATAGACCATTAATCAAGAAAGGAGACAGAGACATGCAGGGTATATTAACAATGTTGTTAGCCACTCTTTTAAAATATGCATTTTACTTTTAGAAACACCTTTTGAAACTCTTAGATTTATAAGTTCAAATTCCACGTAATGATTCAGGTAGCAGCAGTGAATAATGCAGTGTTATTATTCCAGCTTCACATTTGGCATTTTGGTGTATTTAAATTATTTATCATATAAAGGCAAGATGATTTATCAGGATATATGTTGATGAATGTTTGTGTATTTTCCACACTCTACTTTATACTACCAAATAAGAATGAATTTTCACAACAGTGAAAATGAAAATAAAATAAAGAGAGCACAACAACAGAGTCATTTTAGCATTGCCTCCTCATGAATCCACTTTCATAAATGTTGTTTGTTTCGAGATATGAAGTACTAACAGCACTGTGTGGCTTTTACTGCAGGTAGTAACTATGAAAGAGTCTGACATGCTGGCTGTGGGAGAGTGCTTCAACTCACTGACGCAAATGCCAGAAATATTCAATTTGCATGTATTTCTATCTAAGCTAAGAAAATAATGGTAAGGAAAAACTGAGAATAAAGGTTGAGGAGGATGAACGAGAATAGGAACAGAACGTGCACTTAGCAAAATAATTCTGTGTGTGTGAGTGTGTGAGTGTGTGTGTGTGTGTGTGTGTGAAAAGATAATTACTTTGGTTTGTTTCTAATTAAAGGTGGTATGGTACAATTATAAACCATATCTGCTGGACTGGAAACAGCAGGAAGCCAGGTGTGAGAGCAAAGAGAAATAAAGGCATTAACCAAGGTTTACTGTGAGGCTTGTCATCTTTAAACAGGTCAGTGTGAATTGTAATCTAGTTGATGCTTGCAGAATAATTGTGTTTTTTTTCTCTGTAAATTGTGCTGCCTCGGTATCTGCTCTTGGTAATTTAATTAACATTCTCAAATAAGTGATTGTGATGCTTGTAATACATGCACAATTAACACTAAAACACATATAAATGTATTATAGACATTCTTAAGTTAATTGGTTGTGACACTGACTTTTCTATCTAAATATAAAGTCTGATCAAGATCATTCTTCTAAGATAATGTGAGGCTGTAAGTATTCTCTACTATAACTTAATGTTTACACATCACCATCAATCAACCAATTTATAACATCTTTCATACATGTTAATGTAGTTCAAAGTACTTCACAGTTGACTGACAAGCTGATAATAAGACAGAACAAGTGTAGAAGTGAGGTCAGGATGAAGAGATGGAATAAAAACCATGAAGGAACAAAAACAAAGAAAAAATTGAGATAAATGCCTGCAAGAGAAAATAATAGTGATAAAAATGTAAAAGAAAGAAAATTAGGATATATAAAACTCTTTAAAAAAATCTGAAAGTCAAATAAGAAGAGAGGGAACAGATGAATAAAATGGATAAGAAGATGAAAAATTATGGATTGATAATTACAAAAAGTAGAATAACAACTGTCATATTAAACTTCTCTTATACAACACGTGAACACACACACACAGTTCATGCTGTAGGATTACTGGTATTGTGTTTAAATCCAGACTCACATACACTTCTGAGATAGTGTGAACAGCGGTGAGCAGAGCCAGCACAACACTCACTGTCCTCTGTGTGTCCATATGGAAAGTGAGAGTAATTATACTCAGTGTAATCATCCCTCTGAATCTCTCCACCAAACCACTTCACCTGTGTGTGTGTGTGTGTGTGTGTGTGTGTGTGTGTGTGTGTGTGTGTGTGTGTGTGTGTTGTTAGTAAGATGTAACAATCAAAACCGGGCTCCTACATTTCCCACAATGCAAATCAGCCTGATTCACTCGACTGTATAGTGGTGTGTTATGCCAGTAGCAGCTAATGTAGCTAATTGAATCGCTACAGAAATCTCGTAACTGTCACTTTTTTCTAAAATTTTAAAACCCATACTCTTCAACCAACTGATGTTGACTCAAGTGATGTCACTCGAGGCAATTTATTTGATTTCACACAGCTCCATCTGGACCGACAGAAGGCTTTATACGTTTTCCAGATGCACGGTAGTACTTTCTGAGGCCTGTAAACAGACTTTGATGTGTAAAGTGCGAGTTCCTCTTTAAACTTCAGTTAAATCCTGTTTCAGAGAAAATCTAACATGTTCTCCACATTCTGTCGTATAAAAATCAGCCAGCCTGTAAAACACAGGAACTGTTTGGTTTTCTCATTAATGGGATTTCATTGTTTTCATGCTACACTTCATGGTGGCTTGTTTTCCTGAGTTCAACTCCATTTCAGTATTAACCTTACATGTACCTGTGTGTGTGTGTGTGTGTTTGTGTGTGGTGTGTGTGTGTGTGTGTGACAATGTCATAGGTACATGCAGCAATAAATCATCACTGCATCACTACTGACAGAACCACACACACACACACACACACACACACACACACACACACACACACACACACACACACACACACACTACAGATGTCAACATGACAAGGCCAGATGTATATGACTGTTTGATGTTTCGTGGTTTGTCCAGATGGGACAGAGCTGGAAATGATCAAGTAAAATTATCAAGAGATGAGACGAGATGAGAAATGGAAGAAAATGTGGAGGGCAGAAAAAAAAAAAAAGTTTAAAAAGAGTATGTGAGTGTAGTTGTGACAGGAGAGAGAGAGAGAGAGAGAGAGAGAGAGAGAGAGAGAGAGAGAGAGAGAGAGAGAGAGAGAGAGAGAGAGAGAGAGAGAGAGAGAGAGAGAGAGAGAGAGAGAGAGAGAGAGAGAGAGAGAGAGAGAGAGAGAGAGAGAGAGAGAGAGAGAGAGAGAGAGAGAGAGAGAGAGAGAGAGAGAGAGAGAGAGAGAGAGAGAGAGAGAGAGAGAGAGAGAGAGAGAGAGAGAGAGAGAAAATTAAAAGCTGTATAATCAGCAATCAGCATTTTGTTAAACATTTGAACATCAGCTGTGTCTGGAAGCAGGAAGAAAGGAGGAAAAAGAAGAAGTACAGTATCCTCCAACATGAGAGAATACAGAGCATGTGGAAGACAAATGCGTGTATAAAAGAGCAAAATCAACATGGTGGATGCAGTGACGGCCACTTTAATTTTGGTTATCGGTAGACACACAGGAAGCTGTAGCAGACAGAAGAATAGAAACAGATGACCCAACTCTGGTTTTAAGTGTTAACAACATGTCCGATTTTACTAATTTAATTATTCCAACCCAAATTTTAACAGTAAATATTTGAGTATGTTTTCTTCTCTTTCTTTGTATGTTTGTACCTGTATTCACTTGTGTCTGTATAGTAAAGTTAATAGTCATGTGTACACTATAAGAGTGATTATAAGCCATTAGCATGCACTGTCTGACTGGACCTGATACTTTTGACTGAATCACTTACAGTTTCCCAAATTTAAAAAAAAAAGAGAAAGCCAGTCTCACAACCTCACACAGCTCAGTGATGGTGACCTGTTGCTGTCTTTCTCTATAAGGCTCTGGCTTTTAATTAACCTTGTTTTTAGCATTTGCTGTTAAACGACACATAAAATATGCTTTTGAAAAGACATCAGCGTATGCTAATTAGCTTCATTAGCAAGGGTGACCTTTTGTAAAGGGGTAAATTGTTGCCTTGAATGAAAAGTACATTATTTCAGTTTTAACTTTTTTGATTACCTTTTTTAATTGAATCAAAAGTTTACCTGATGAGTAATATGCTGAGTCACTTTCATGACCTGTGGCCCCTAAAAATCAATTAACAACCTCCTGAATAGTTTGAAAAATTGTCCAGGTCATAAATATGAAAATTAAGCAATTTTCTAAATCGAAATTTTATTCACCCATGACATGATTAGATACTCTTTCTGGTGAGAAAATATGCTTGAATAATAAAACACAGAATTCAGAAAAATTACAACAGAAAACACAGGATTAGGGAAAAATAAACCCGATACCATACTGTACTGTAGATCCTTAATTAAAGCACAGACTTGAATCTTTCTACACAACAATAGTTCAGGTTTAATGAGCCTGGCTCCTTCTGGTCTCCATAGAACGAGCTTTGAGGTATGCAACATATATCTGAAATAAAAAATGAGTATTTGATTTAATGATTCAATCATAGCGGCTCAGATTAAATGATAGACTCTTTACGTTTATGAGGCCTCATGCTCACTCTTTCAACGTCTTGATGTTGTTCAAGATAGTATGTTCATTCCAGCCTCCCAATGTCTGCGCTGGAGCGTGAATTTGAAGAATTGCTGCTGCACCGCTGCCTCGTACTCCCCCCCGTCTTTGAAAAGTGAAGTGATGAGAGTCAAAAGACATGGAGGTGTTTCCCCTGAGGGAGCAACCCAGAGAGAGTGTACTTAATGCTTTTAAACAGACACAGGTGCTTAACTTATATGACATATGTGAAATGGAAGAGGAGTAACTTGAACATGCTTGTGTACAGATTGTTTAAAGGTGCAGGATGTCTTTCAAGCCATCACAGGATGAATCCAGTCAGGGTTAAGGACGCATTTGAAGCATTCAACATATAGACGCTTGCATCAATGGAGAGAACTTCTGTTTGTGCAATATGTAAAATGTTGGTAAGTTGCTACATAAGCCGGCAGTCAGCCCTCCATTTCCTCCTTGGGGACTGTTTTGAAAACGTCTTCAGCGACAAAGAAAATATGAAGACAGCGGTAATGACGATAAAGAAGTAAGAGAGACGGAGACAGAAGAAGAATGGGAAGGTTAATGAGCACTATTCTTAGAGAGTAGTAGTTAGTTTCCCCACAGGAAAATATAAGAGCTGATTTTAACCCTGCATTATCCAAATCAAATGTGCTTTTACATTAAAACTAGCATCACTGTATTATTTCTTTCTAAATATAGACCTGTCATATTCAAAGGACTTCAGTGCTGCTTGTTACTGAGTAGACACATGCAACTATACAGAAATGAGCTTCCACTGTTTTCAGTACATTGTTATTAGGAGAAATCTGAACTTTATTTACAGAGTCTGTTTAAAACTAAGAACCAGGTTGTTCCAAAGTCTTCAAAGAATTTATTTTAAACTTCTTTTGAAAGCAGATAAAAATGTCCAGAAAAAAAAAAATGCAAATTAAAGAAACAGACTTTCCTGCAAGCTGACTATTACAAAAGATAGCATTATACTCAATTTTTCAGCAGTAAAAATAAGATAAAAAAAAAACATTTTCCTTCATTTTCCAATGCATAATCACTGATCTCCTTTGTACCAACACTGTAATACAAAATAATTAGAAACATGTCTTTCTTATATATATATATATATATATATATATATATATATATATATTTGCACAACGCTGACATTAATAAGATATTCTTATATTTCTCATGTTTTTCTAAATCTGATTTGTTCCAGTGTAAACCCTGGAATAATCTGATGAATCTTCAAAATCAGAGACATGTGACTGCCAAGGGTATTAGAGCCTCGGCATAAACATGGCTTCTCTATTTTGCATGAGGGTCGTGTTGATATTAGAATGAACTGCTTGTGATTTACAGCCTGTGATTAGCTGATGAATGGGGAGCAGAGTCGCAGAACTAAAAGCCCTCCAGCCAACTGGAAGAGTCAAGATAATCACACATGCTTAGCCATTTAATATCAGTACAGTGGATATGAATTTCCTCATCCGGAAAAACAAACAGAAATGATAAATCGAGGACAGAATTACCATTAGAGGCATTAAATGTACAAAATCACTGAATAATTCAAGGTGTTTGTTCTTGGAGGAAGCCGCAGTATCTCTGTGATTGAGGCAGTTATACAATATTAGACACATTTACCAGGTGTTACAGTGTACACACATTACACTGGGACATTTATATAATTACAGGGACCTTTCATGACACCTTGTAATGTCTTAGAGTAGAAGTTTACACCACTAGAAAATGCTGATGACCTTTTTACAGACATTAACAGAGAATTCAATTAGAATTAAAGACCCTTCTCAGGACAGGTGTTGCAAATGAACATTAGCTATAAACACTGTGATACTTGCATCAGACAGTTGTTCCAACCTGTTTATGTATATTGTATCTGTCCCTATTAAATAAACCATAATAATAATAATAATTAACAGGCATTACAGGCTTGCATTGAGTATAATGTGTCTCTGAATATGTTAAATGAAGTGATGAATTACACTGAAAGTTACTTCTCAGCATGTTAGGAAGTTAATCATCAAATATATGCTTATTTTAAACACAATATCTATGTATAATATTTACAATAAGCAGGTTAAAGTTAAGTGTTTTTGTTTTTCTCAAGCTAAATAAGACATACTATAAGGCTTTTGGTTGGTTTGAAAACAACATTCAGAGGTGTTGATGCAGAAGCAGAGGTGTTAAAATCTCACTTTAAACATGAGTAACGGTTTTATGCTACATTCAGCCGCTTATTCCCAGTAATGATGAATTGTTGCTCGAAGGCAAATCAGCTTGTTCAGTCAGAAACATACTTAATGTGTAGATATGTATGTGGAGAGGAAAAAATGTATGTCAACGATTAACCCTGACCCAGCATTGGTTACATCATCCAACTGCTTTCCAGAAATGGTTGAATATCATAAGTCAGGTAATAATAACATTATAAAGCCTTTTATACTTATAATGATAGTCAAAGTCTGCAGATGCTGCACTAAATCATTCTTAAAGACACATTCAAATTATGATGTTCTCTCTCTAAAGATGTTGTTAATGACACTCTGGGACAAGATCTAAAAACAGATTACCGAAGGGACTCCAGAGCGTCATTGAACACAGTTTCAGATTTGTTAAAACCTTTTATTCTATTTGTGAATACACACAAAAAAGAAGCAATTTCACATATCTTGGAGCTGGAAATTCACAGCATGCTTTCACGTTTAGAGCTCCTTGTTCTCACTTAAAAACAAACATGAAAACGTTATTTTTATCTTTTTTGAAATACAATCACACAATATCTTTAAAAAGTCCAATTTCTAATCTGTGGTCTGGATGGGAAAACAGTGAAATGGCTCTGATTCACTTATAATAGCATAAAGGTTTTAATGAGTCTGTAGAGTAGAGGAAAGTAAATGTATCTCAGATTTACCAAATTGGTGTACTATATGACTTAAACCTGGTCTAATGTGGTCTGGATGGAGGTGAAAATGTGAGATCACCCTTTTTTCTGTTTTCATAAGCAAAATAAAGGTTTCATAAATCTGAAACTGGGTTGTAATGGAGTTAAGGCTTTTTCTACGACTTGATTAAACCAAACCTAGCCAATTAAACATCATGGTCAGTACTGTAAGTGACCATGTCTATTTCATCTCCACATCTAAAGTCTCAAAAATCAGCTTGATGAGCAGTTGTGAGCACATAGGAAGGGTCGACCATATTTGTGCATAGAGAGCAGAAACATTCCCATCGCAGGTTGCTTTTCTGCTCATAGATGCCGTTCAGTGCTCTTGTATCACGTGCACACTCCTGGTTTCTATGTACGCAGGTTTAGAGAATAATTAAACTCCACACACTAATTCACTGATGTCAGATGCTGCAGTTATAGTTTTTACCCCTGCACTTCAAATAACACTTGTAAATAAAATATGCCTGAAAGGTATTCTTCTTGTACTGTGGCTTCCACCTTTTATACATATATCCTGGTGAGATGGAAAAAAAAAAAAAGGTTCAGAGCCACGGGGTTATAGGAGCCAAAAAAAGCATCACTATTCCTTAAGAAAGCCCAAATATGAAGAACAGAGGTATATGTTTTAATTAGCTAGCAATGACAACTGAAGGTAATATGTTCTAATTAGGCAGCAATCAACACAGAAAGTATTATAGCTATTTCTGACGATTGAAGGTGCTATATGTTTTAATTAGCCAGCAGTGGAAGGTTGAGGATATATGTTTTAATTAGCATCGTCTCCTGTGGTCTTAAGGCCTCGGGGTTTAAACATTAGGTAGAGTGTTAATCAAACCTGTAGAAATGAGACTAATTGTTTTCATACAGCGGTTCTCCTGTGGCATGACAGAAATAATCCTATCACATTGCACATCTTTTTTTTTCTTTTCTTTTTTTTTTTTTCAAAGTTTCGGTAGTCAGAATTCGTGTACAACAAGCGTTGGTTGGCCTACTTTCATCTGCTCCCAAGTAACCTGTGGGCTTTAGCAAGGTATACACACACATACACACACATACACACACACACACACACACACACACACACACACACACACACACACACACACATACATACACACACACACGCACGACTCCATCCTATATAATTGTGAAACTGTTGCATCCGGTTTGGATTTTCGCAGCAACAGAAACAATTAGCACTCGTAACTTTGTCGGGGAAAAAGATCTGACTCCGAACTTCCCCAAATATATCAAGAAGGTTCCTGTGACTCTCAACACTTTCAAATACTCTTTTTTATCCCTGAATAAATCAAATTATTTAGAGATCAGCAAAGTCACTCACAAAACAAGCTGCAAGAGAAGCTGAAAGACATAAAACACAAAATCCTTCCCTTTTCCAAATTAACTGATGCAATACTACCATCATGTCTGTAATGAACTGGAACTCTAACCTATAAAAACTCCATGTATATAATATGGGTAAATATATAATGCATGTGTATGTTTTTCCTGTAAATCATATACTTCTGTAGAATAATGATGTCAGTAAATTAGCTCAGCAGTTATACCGCAGCCTGCACTAACTGAGCGGGTGGGATGTTATTTTTAACATTTCCTTGTAGCTGCTGCATTCAACAGTACTGCATAAATGTCTAGCAGTGAAAAATAAACAGTACATCAGCTTTTTGTAATGGAACTGGCTTTAAAATGTAAAGAATCCAACATATTTTTTTAAAGATGGTTCTTTTATTGGTACTTTCATATGTCCTGTCCTCTCTTCTGCTCTCTGTGTCTGTGTTTGACCACACACACACACACACACACACACACACACACACACACACACACACACACACACACACACACACACACACACACACACACACACACACACACACACAGCAGGCATTATTCCACAGTGGAGACATTGAGCTACTTTAACATTTGTGACTCTAAGTGCGATAAAACCTTGAAAAAAAATAAAAACTTGATCAAATCATCTGTTCAACAAGCATAAACATGAAGTCAAGTAATATTTCCACCTGTAGTTTCCCATCTACCGCTGCAACCACAGTGTGCTGGTTCGGTAAATAGTGAATTATTATGAATGAGCTGAAATGAAAGCTGTCTGTAACGGTTGAATTTCATTTGTAACGTGTGTTAAAATTTGGCAAATACTTGTAAACGTTGCTACTGAC
Organism: Scomber japonicus; assembly: GCF_027409825.1. Lineage (NCBI taxonomy): Eukaryota > Metazoa > Chordata > Actinopteri > Scombriformes > Scombridae > Scomber > Scomber japonicus. The sequence continues at coordinate 8,491,421 of NC_070591.1, read as the reverse complement.
TGAGACAAATTAGCCCCTCCTCTCTTTACCAGCGGTACCTGCAGGCAATGACTCACATCAACAGCAAGGGGAGGAGGCCTGAAGAAGACAAATTGAAAGATGATTTATTTTATTGATATTTTAGATTCCACAGATTTATATTAGAGTTTATATAGTGAAACTGCTGTTGCAATCATTATTGTTGCTGTTTACCTGGGTGACCAAGGCTGTGTGTGTGTCCCTGAAAGTGAGTTAAATCAAGCACACACTCATTCACTCACTCGCTCTCTTTCTCTCCTTCCCCCTCTCTCTCTCCCTTTCCTCCTGTCCAGCCAGTTAAATTGATATCACCTCTCCACTGCCATATGGCGTAGTGTGTAGTGTGTTGTGACCGTGAGAAAAAGAATGGAAAAAAAGATTGGCATCCAAGCAGAAGAACAAACGCAGATAGAAATACAGAGAAAGATGAGAGGAAGGAAAAGGTGGTGAGTTGATGAGATGAGGACAAACAGAGAGAAAGTATGGAAGACCATTTCTGCCAATGTACCGAAAACAACTGTCCTGTAAGTCATTATAATGAGAAACGTTTTCCACAAAATTATTCAATATCTTAAAATATTAGGAAACATTCTCAAAGTGATGACTTAGCGTTAGGGCTGGTTGATATGAGCAGAATCAAATATCATTTTTGTCCAAATACCTTGATATTGATATTTTGATAACATTGCAGGGATGACTTATCAGTGCTTTCACAAATTCTTCACGTAATGAGATTTTTGATAAATAACTATGAATAATGTGGATATAATGACAAAGTGGATACGCTCAGAAAATTACATTGTTACTGTAATGCAGCCTTTAAAAGCAGGAAAAGACTCTTATTCCATATCACAATATTACGATATTCAGAATCTAAGATATCTATAGAATATCACAATATCTATATAATATTGATTTATTGCCCAGTCCAATGACTTATTACTGCAAGATAAGTCATCATTTTGGGATATTTAGTCATATTTGAGAAAGTTTCACATTATATAACTTACAAGATGTTTTTTTCCCATCACATTCGTGGAAATGGGCTTCTAGGGGAACGTAATAGAGAAGAGAAAAGAAAAAAGGATTTTAGGAAAACAGAAGAGAAAATAGAAAATGGAGTCAGACTCTCCTCTGTCCCCATAACCAAAAGCAAATACCATTTCTGATAGGATTACTTTCAGCACCACTGCTGTGTGTGTGTGTGTGTGTTTCTTCATTTTTAGACCTTATCTGAAAGGAGATCTTTATGTGCAGCTGCTGTCACATCAACATTTTGAGAAATCTTTAAAGTCTTAGATAACAAATAATCTTATATAAATAATCTTTTTTTGAGTGAGCTACTCTTTCTCACTGCACTTGTACCTGGTCAGCTACTTGAGAGTTTGTACCACAGCTCCTTTCTGGGTCACTGTCCTCTGATGCACTTTGGTTCCCAAAACTTATTTTAGACCATGGCACCTCTTCAAAGGAAATTTTTTGTTATGACACCCCGAGCTACCCCCAATATAACTTGCATAGCCTAAATTTTCATAGAAGCTTATCAGTTTTAACAATTTTATATTCTATTATAGTAGGCCATATTAATGCTATTATATAATATAGGCTTATTGTCAATCACACAGATAAAAAGCCAGTTGCTGTGCAGTTTAAAGATATTTCACTTCAAATAAACATTGAATACAATTAGAAACATTATATTTTTAAGACTTAAAAAAAACAAACAAACAAGTTAACAAAACTCCACACATAAATTCCAGGCATTTTATTGTGACCTGTGAGCTGCTGTTGATGTGTAGAGAGAGAGAACAGCATGTAGCTCTGACCCCACTGACAGGACATCTCTTCTTCATCTTGTAACCACTGATGAGAGAGAAACCTGTAACACCAGTATGAATGTGTTGATGTAGAACAGCGACTATGCACAGACAGTGATGGATATCTGTCTTCCACAAGCAGCCTGAAACCTGAAATCTGTTAAGCCTTTAGCTGGTTAGTTGTTTTCTCGGTTGACTCAGTTTCAATCGTCTGTGTGTTGAAAGCTGAGATGTCTCAACATTTCTTTGAGCTGTTTGTTTTGTGTCAAATCTTTGAGTTGCTGCTCTGATGTTCACTTTCTTTCTGACTGCTGAGCTTCTTCAAAACTCCTTAGCCGGAAAGTGAGTGTAACACAAATTATAATACAGTCATTTCAATATGTTTGAAAACTGCAACTTAAAGCAAAGATAATGTAAATGTCACAGAATATTTTAATGTGGTGATCAATATGATTAATCTTTCAGCACCTTTTGGTTTATCCTCATGACCTCCATTGAACCACTGCTCTGAGGCTTGATTGTTTTGTCACTTTGGATAAAAGCATCTGCCAAATGACAACATGTAAAATAGAAATGTGTTTCCCTCAGGTTAAACACTTGGAGGGAAGGTGAGGATGGGTCTATATTTAACCCTCCTGTTGTCCTCGAGTCAGGAAAGGAAGGGACGAAGAAGGATGGAATGGAGGAAGGAAGGAAGGAAGGAAGGAATGAAGGAAAGGAGGGAGAAAGGAAAAGTGGAAGGAAGGAAAGAAGGACAGAGGAAAGAAGGAAGGGAGGGAGAAAAGGGTGGACAGAAGGAAGGAAGAAAGAGGGATGGAGGAAGGAAAGAGAGAAGGACGAAAGAAAGAGAAGGAGGAAGGAAGGAAGGGGGATGGAGGAAGGAAAGAAGGAAGGAAAGAAAGAGAGAAGGAGCTAGGAAGGACAGATGGAAGGAAGGACAGATGGAAGGACAGATGGGAGGAAGGAAGGACAGGTGGAAGGAAGGACAGGTGGAAGGAAGGAAGGAAGGAAGGAAGGAAGGAAGGAAGGAAGGAAGGAAGGAAGGAAGGAAGACTCAAAACAGACTGGGTCAATATGACCCGGGTGGACAACACAAAGATTAATTAAAAAGAGGTCTTTCTCTGACTCTGCTCCTTTAGCTGTTTTCAACCACAGTAACAGACAGATGAAAATAGAGTGCAACTAGACACTAAACAAAATAGACAGCTGTGCAAATAACAGTAAAAATATAAACAGAACAAAAGTGACAACAGGTCTATTTGCTCTGACTGAAGTTGACAGTTCTTTACCAGACAAAGTATTTCCTCCTGTGTAGCCCTGTATATCTCTTCAACTCAGGCGTTGTACAAAAGAAAGTAGCCCATCAAGAGCCTCGGGCTGTGCCACAGACTGCATACTGAACACAGGAAGAGAAACAGTCCAGAAACACAGTGAAACAACTGTCTGTTTGACTTAGTTGCTGGGCTAGTTAGCTATAAACTAGTTAGCTACAAGGCTCCATATCATAACCTATTTATTAAAGCAAAACAGGGTTAACAAAGCTGCATATGAACTCACTGCTTGTGCTTATTAACATGCTGATATTCATTTTAACACTTTATTCTCTATGATAGCCTCGCTCTCTACCTGGACTGGCACTGTGTCTCCTTCCTATCACAGGAGAAGTTGTGAGTATGTGGAGATGGAGTTTGGTTGCACGTAGAGTGTGAGAGAGGAAATATGCAAACACTGACCCAGCTTTATGGAAGAAATGCATATAATACAACATCACACTATGGATACAAATGGTCTTGTCTCATCCTATCTTTTGGGGATGGCAAGCTGCAAGCAGAAACACTGTAAATGTAAATGTTAAATTCTGAAGGGTTTTATCTAAATCCTTCTCGTAAATAAACTCTGCCCACGTATCACTCTGAAAATACATCACACCGCTCCCTGATGCTAAAGCAGCTCGAACTTTGGTTTCACTGTGACTTTGTGACAAGGTGAGATCTGTTGCTGCCTGTTCCTAGTTTTCTCTCATCCATTTTTTTTTCAGCTCGCCATGCATGAATGATGTTGTTTGCACTGACACATTTTACTCGTTCCACAAAGGTTAATGAAACCAGGTTAATGTTCTGTCAGTATATGTGTCCAGTGTAAATATTCAAAGCGAACTGGCTCCAGTCTTCCTTTTTTATTCCTGTTAGTTTTAAATATTATTACAGCCTGCTGATGTTGAAAGCCTTCATGCGTGTTCATATATACATGCAGTTAATTAACAACAATGTTCCCTGAAGAAAGGCCAGTTAACTAGCGTCAGCCAGGCAATGAGATTCATTGTCATCCTCAATACATTTCCTATACTGCAACATTTTGAGTTAAAAATAAGTAAGAGTAAAATTTCGCATGACGATAATCAATTTTAGAGTCGTGTTTGGAGACAGGCACCGTCTCATTACAACAATAATAGTGAGAGGCTGCTGATATTAATAACTTGGAAAAAGAAAGAAAACAGATGTCCTCTTAATGATTAGCAGTGGATACAAACGATGACAAGTGGTTGTGGTATTATCCATGTAAGCCAACCCCATTGCTCTGTTCAGGGTGTAATAGCAGGGGATAATAGCTTCTCAATTATTCATATTGCCCCTGCGCTCTGTGGAGAATACTGTCACACAGCCACTATATGTCTTGATCTAATTAGCTAGAGGAGATATAGGAGTGGGAGGAAGAGAGAGAAAAAAGGGGATGGAGGGATGGGAAAATAAGGGAAGGAAAAAAAACAGTAGGACAGAGAGGGAGAAAGTGGTGGAGAAAACGGGGTAAAACAGAGAAGGGAAGACATGAAGAAAAGGAAGAGAGAAGGGTGGAAGTTGTGTTTTGCCTGGAAGCTTTGTAAACACTCATCAAACAGTGTTTGTTGTAGAGTACTTCCTGAGTCTACGCAGCTTCCTCTGCATGAATTCCATATTATGTGGATTGTGTGTGTTTGTGTGCACAGCTGCTTGTGCAATATTCATATATAGGCTATGTCTCCTGTGAATAGTAAAGTAACTTCATCATCATGTTGAAAGCAGATGTTTTTTTGTTATACTGTGTCAAGAATTGAGATCAGTGATCCAATAATTCAACCCCCCCCCCCCCCCCCCCAGCAACAATGGTTCAAAAATATCAAAATGTTTGAAAACTGGTAACTCATCAACTTCAAGACGTCATATTTATTGTGTATCTGGAGGTGACAGAGTTGGAGATGCTAAGATTTTCATTAGACAAAGATGGAAGGAGCAGGAATGAGTATATTTGGAGGACAAGTCAGGTTGGACAGTTTGGAGACAAAGTGAAGAAGATGGTGAGACTGAGATGGTTTGGACATGTGTGGATGAGATATGCTGGTTATATTGAGAAGAAGAGGCTGAAGATGGAGCTGCCAGGCAAGAGGAAGAGAGGAAGACCAAGTGGAGGGTTATGGATACAAATGAGGGAAGATGGTTGGTGTGACAGAGGAAGAGATCTAAACCGTTGATCCACTGTGGCCATCCGGAACAGGAGCAGCTGAGAGAAGAGGATGTTTTTTATAATCTCATTCTGTAGTATGTGGTTCAGTTGTAAGATTTTTGTGTATAATATAATAATGGACGGTGTCCAGTCACAGCTTTCATTTAAGTAGTCTTACACCTGTATAGAAAGAACTGTGTGGGAGATGAACCACTTTAAAGTCATTATGCCCAAAGTGTAGGGCTCAGAGTTGATTGGAAGTTGTCTGTCAGTATAAGGAGTGAAGAGGTGTACATGCAAGTGAAGAAGAAAATAATGAGGCAGGGAAAAGAAAGGGAGAAATCTGTCAGACATATCAAAGTTAGTGGGTTTGCCCAAATCAACAGTTTGGTACATTCAGGTTTTGACAGGAAAATCATTTGCATGAAATCCCAATATCCCTTTATGATTGCATATCATGTCAATAATAATCTCCAGGATGTACATGTTTCCTTGTCAGCCATTAAAAACAAAATGTCATGACCGCAGGATGCAAACTGCCGCTATGCTCCTTCACCCAGGATTACACATGTTAACACATAAAAACCAATGAAGCTAACTATATATATATATATATATATATATATATATATATATATATATATATGATATAACTTAAGAGGATATCAGAATCTGGAAAAATGTGTTTAGTTGTTACTGAAAGGAAAGTTTGTGGCATAAATTAGCTTTGATAGTATTTAGATAAATGTTCAGAGTATGAAGAACTTAGTCAGGTTTATGCTTTTTTTAAATTAAATGTGTTCAGAGTGTTTAAATGAGTTCAGGCTCAGATTGTGTTACTGCACCAAAAGAACCCCAACACAGAAATAGAGTCTGGTCACATGCAACATGAACTGTTATTTAGTTATAAGCGCAGATGCTTCTGTCTTAGAAGTGCAGAGTAAACAGAGTCGACATGCAGACCTGTCATATATCTGCTGTTAATGCAACTTAACCAGAGCTGACAGGTAGAATACAGCATAGTGCCAGTTATGACACAATATCAGACTATGGAGAGCATCGGAGAGACACGAGCATATATGAAGTCTGGAATAAACAGAGTGAAAAATAAAATAAGCTGTTATGAAAGCACACAAATATATAGAGTGGTAGAAGTGTGGTCTGATGGCAGTGACTTACTGCTTGTAAAAATAAGAGGGGAATAAAAAAAAAGGAAAAAGGGAAAAGGGACATTATTAAAATGCACTGAAGCAAAGGCCTGACAGGCAATCAATCTAAACCTTCCCAAAGTTAATGTGGACTGTCTGGAATTCAAAAATATTTGTTTTTCTACATTATCATTCGTTAAAATCATTCAAAGTGACCTTTTAACTTTCTGGTCCTGCAGCCACTACTCCACCACTTAGTGATTGTTTTCTGTTGGTGTGCATGAGATCTATGAGCTGATAATGTGAAGGAGGATGCTAAGTATCTTGTTATAAAAGCAAAACTCTCATTCTTTTCATGCTGGCAAGTTGACGCTGTCATCAAGATGAAATCATGGGGAACACTTATGTGATCTCGGCTATGACCTCCATGTCCTCAAGTGGTTTTTCCTTCCAACAGCACCCTGAAGTAGCTGCTGACACAGCACCCGGGATTTAGGATGCCTGTAGTGACGCCAAACAAGGACTTTCAGGTCAAGACACTCTTAACTACCGCCACAGAAGTAAAGTCCCCACATGCTGCAATGATGGATTGGAAATGCTCCATGAATTCGATGAGCTCAGCATTGCCAAATGTCCCCAGTTTAGCTGTGTCTTCTGGCCTGTTAGACAGATCAAAGATGGTGGAGGTTGCCTTCAGAAATCCCAGCCCAATATTCCCAAAGGGCATTCAGCCTTTTGATTTGGTTTGATGGAAAACCTACACAGGAACCTACACAGGTCACTGATGAGGTATAGCTGCTTTCTTGAGTTGAAGGTGGAATGGTCATTTTCACTCCTGTTGAGGTGTTTCCAGGTCCGACCTCATGCTGTACCTGCTGGAGCTTCTGTCCTGTCTGTATAGCTTTGTGATAAAATAATAGAAGGAACATTTCACTCAGTGTAACCCATAAAAATGAAAATCATTTAAAGTGTGTTACATTGTGTCCTAATGTTAATGTTATTGTCAGCTCACTCTAAATCCAACTGTCGGTTGCTGACTTGTTAACTAGCAAGCAAGAGAACAAAAGTAGTATCAGCTTTTTAAAGAACTTTTACTGCTGCACCATTAAGAGCACATTGATCCTCCAGCTGCCCTGCATCACAACACAAAGACCTGCAGCGGATCATTAAGAAAGCACCGTGGATTGTCGGCTCTCCTCTCCCAAAACTTGAGAGACATTCACTCGAGTTGCCTTCTCTCCATGTTCACCACTCCACTCTCCCCTCAGGCAAGCTCGGGGTCCTGCGTGCAAAAACAAACAGACTGCAAAACACTTTTTTTTTTTTCCAGAGCTGTTGACAAACTGTTGAACGCTCCCCACACACACACAAACACACACACACACACACACACACACACTGGGACGAAGTGCAGTATAAGCTGGCAGTTCAGGTTCTTCTGGCTCTGCTGTGTATTTACATGATGTAGCGTTAATTGACGTAATCCACCACTGGACGACATTGCCATCATCTACCTTTTAGTGTTTGTATGTGTGTGTTCGTGTGTGTTTTCATTGCTGTTCAATTAAGTTGTAGTCCCAGATTTTTCCCAAAATTAATTTACTTCCACTCGATACTATTTTTATCAGCCCAGGACAATGGCAGGTCCTTAAGCTCGAGCCCCGTTCCTATTGACAAGAGTCAACACTCAAAAAATAAAACTTTATATAAAAGGAAGTAGAGAAGCTAAAAGACACGAGATTAAAATAAAATCCAGATATTTTAATTGTACAATTTCCTTTTGAACTGTATTTATTGTGTTGTACCAGCTCAGTGATTTCTATTCTATTCTATTCTATTCTATTCTATTCTATTCTATTCTATTCTATTCCATTCCATTCCATTCCATGCTATTCTATTCTATTCTATTCCATTCCATGCTATTCTATTCTATAACATTCCATTCCATTCCATTCCATTCCATTCCATGCTATTCTATTCTATTCTATTCCATTCCATGCTATTCTATTCTATTCCATTCCATTCCATGCTATTATATTCTATTCTATTCTATTATACTCCATTCCATTCCATGCTATTCTATTCCATTCCACTCCATTCCATGCTATTCTATTCCATTCCACTCCATTCCATGCTATTCTATTCCATTCCACTCCATTCCATTCTATTCTATTCTATTCTATTCTATACCAAGCCATCAGTCCCCACTGATAAATGAAGTGGCCAGTCAGGTTATGCTAATTGATGTCTCCTCCTTTGCTTCCTTCCTCTTTTTTTCCAAAGTTCAATTACACTCATCCACTGCCATCCATCACTGGAATGAAGCTGGCTGTGGGGCTAAATTAAATGTGCCAATTTCAATTAGCCAGCGAGAGGCAGTGCAGGGGACAGAGGTGACGACGGTGGAAATTGGTTAGTGGAGGGGGGATTCAAAAATAGGGTTGGCGGTGGGAGGGGTAGTGGAGGTGTGTGTTTGGAAAGCAGAGCTGCTCTAAAAACTGTAATCCTCTTTTTATTTTTTTATTTTTTTATTACTACCTCTCCTAAGTGAGACTGTTTATGAATTATTGCAGCTCCCTTATTTGTTTGAAGTCACTCTAAAAAATAAAAAAATAAAAAGTTGTCATCTGAAGCTGTTGTGCAGATGTTTGAGTGGAGCTTTACATTGTGAGATAGATAATGATGTTACTTCAGAGCAAAGCTACGCTCATGCTCGGTTTGGTTCATTAAAAAAAGAAAAGAAAAAAAGGATTGAGAAGTTGAACAGACTACATTTAATTGGATCAAATTACTGCATGCATAAAATAGATTTCAGCTCAATCTGCTACAGAAACATTGCATATAACATAAAAGTTATAATTTCATACTAACTTAACCCTAGGAATTAGTATTATAAAGTTTTAGTTTATATAAGTATACATAAATACCTGCATGTGATCTGCAGTAATGAGAAGTAGCGACACATTCATGCTGTCATCATATCAGCTGTGCAGTTATTCTACACTGAATGAGGAAAAACCCGACCAGAAAAATACAAAAGTATGACATCATTTAATATAAACGCACAAAAAAAAGGTCTGTTGTTGTAAGTTTCAACACCAGAAACTCAATAAAACATTCGCAGAAACATCATATAAAGGAATGTGATAAAAATCTACGAGAACAAATCAATAAAAATATGTGCTGGGGAAACAAACTCTATGGAAGGAGAGACGAAAGCGTGAGAAACTCCCTCCAGACAACAATAAAACAAAGCAAAGCTGATGACGGAAACAAAACCATGGATTTTACTGTGGTGGATGACCAATCCCTTTCCATGTGGTTTCCACACTTAATTGAACATCTCAAGCTTTGCTACGTGTTGCCAAACCAATAGTAAATAGCTGTCCCACATGAGCCATTGAATTCCTCTCAAAATGCTTGGAAAATGTTGCCGTGGCGACTTTAAAGGCTGACATATGGAGTTCCAACTAGGCTCTTCTCATCAAGTTTCACATAGCCTAATAGACTCTTTTTGCATTGCAGAAAGTGCTAAGAGCTAAACTATAAGATTCATGTCTTATATGACAATGCTCAGAACATGCAGTAGCATATCATTAGCTTATTAACAGACAGGAAGAGATTAGCAGCTTGTTAGCAGTATTGGATAGCAGATAATCCATGGTATTTACAAAGGGAGGAAACAATAAAAGCACATCAGGATTTACTAAACTGAAAAACTGAGCTTAAATTGAATTCATTATTTGATATTGAATTAATTTTTTTTTTGTCCTTTGTGCCATTATTAATACTTTGTACATGTAGGACAAATACTTTTCTCTTTAAAACGACTCTTCTTTAATTCCAAAGTGAGGAGATGAGGGTTGAATATCTCACCCAGGACCTCTATGACACTGACCAAAGCCAAACACTGACAAAATAGAGGTTTAAAAGACAATTTCTGACCAATAACTCAGATTATTGTCTGAACTAAAAGCATAAATGACCTTTGGGGTCATTTGAACTGGAGAAAGGACTCAGATCCACACAAATATGGACAGAAATCTCACTTTTTTTTTGTCTCCACAGGCCACCATCATAAACTGTAGTTCACATTCCTTCTTTTGATTTCATAAATGTGAAATAAATGTCACTTGATTATCCGCATATGAACCATACTGTGTAGTTTGTTATAAAAATGCATACATAATGCTGTAACCTTGGTAACTGTGCGGTGATCCATTGATGAAATATAAAGTTTTGATTGTTTTACATTTCACAGCATATGACAATACTGCCTGCCATTGATAAGGCTGACATTGGTAGTTTAAAATCACCCAGATGTTTAAATTTACCTACAAACCTGATGGACATTTATATTTGGATAGTCACATGAGACAGTCACAGAAAGTTTCTGAAGTAATAAGAATGTTAGAGATAATGTTTGAAGAACTGCAGGTTGAACATTTTAATTTGTTTAATTTCAAACAAAATCATGCAGAGTTATATTTAAAACTATGTTTCTAAATTTCTCTTGATCTAGCCACATAGTTATTGCTTTAACTTTAATGTAGTCATCTAGATTGTTTGAGAAGTTAAATAAATGAAGGTTCAATGTCTAAATGTCATGAGATAGGTGATAAAATGAATGTTAATGTCTGATCTATAGATATACATATGCATATATAAATACACACTGTGTTCTTAAGTTTTTAAGTTTCTAAGTTTTTAGAGATGACAAGTTTATAATGCCATCTCCAATGCTGATAGAAAGGACTAATTATGATTAAATTACAAATTAATCTACAATGCAAAATAAAACTGTTTTCCTTAATAGACTTTATTATCTATAATTTGACATGAAGTATTCAGACAATGTGACTCTAAGTGTGATCATGGACACAAACTTACTAAGTCACTAATTTCCAAATAGCTGGCTGATGTCTCAACCCACCATCAGCCACACCATTTAAGTCCCAAACAAAGAAAAATATTCATCAGTGTTTTGGCATGAAATGTGTAAAACCCCCAAACTCTGCCTGTCATGTCCAGGCTCATAAAAATCAAACCTCAGAGGGATTTCCCTTTGAGCTAGTCTCCAAAACCTCATGAGTTAAGATAGTTCTGGTTTCTCTCATGACATCTATTTTTCTTTTGTGACTAAGTATACATACATCACATAGTACAATCTCTTGTTAACGTATTTTACTTTGAAGTTACGGCGACCCACGTGAAGTCTTACCCGAGCTTAAATGAACATTGATTGTTGTCAGATTTAATTTATTGGACACTAAACTAGGATTATAAGAAGCCAGTGGAAGCCTGAATCCTCAACTCAAACTGACATGTTACTCTGAAGAAGACCAAACAAAGACTAGCTTGCTGATAGCAGTATATAGCAGCACATCTGGACCCAAATCTACAGTAGTTGTCTGGTGTCACAGCAAGAAGGTCACACTGGTAACAAGAAATACTATTTTATGATTGGCTGGCAGGTCGTTAACTCGGGACAGCTATGAACGCCTCAGTGTTCATTTCTGTATATTATATATTCATTTCTGTGTGGTGGGATCTATCACTTCTCAGCATCTGACCGTGTAAATGGCTTGAAATGCTTGTCTCACGGTCAGTGCGTGAGACTTGAGAGCTGTGTAGTGATCAAGGGTTCATGTCCAATAATGTATATATAATATGATTCAGAACATAATTTCTTTAGAGAAGTATGTCAGCTTATCATTTAAAGGGCTTATTATTCTTTTGCTTTATAACTCTAAGCTTTGTGATGTCATTGAGACATTTAGCTATGAATAATAAGTGCTTCGTAAACTCTTTTTTTGAATAAAGTTATTATTATTATCATTATTATTGTTAAATGTTGTCATTTATGTGAAGTCATTATTGTGGTTACATTGAACAAAACAGACTGAGTTCACTGTTTTGAAAAGAACAAAATTATGAGACTGATCAAACAGAGCAAGTTTTTTTTTTTTTTTCTTTCAACCAAATTTTTAATATTTCCCTTAAAGGAATTGGTGTCCTGATTATTATGAGGTAATTAATTAATAAAAGTAAATTAACTCCAAAAACGATGATGTTTAATTCAAATCTTATTTAGCAATTTGTAGTGTTGATTAATATTCTATCTATTATGGGAGAAAAATCCAAAGTTATTATTATTATTATTATTATTATTATTATTATTATTATTATTATCAGTAGTAGTAGTAGTATTATTGTTGTTATTGTTGTCAGGTGAAAACATGTTAGCCCCGTCATCAACTCACTCACTGCTTCCAAACCTGATAATGTATTCTGCTCACATGCTGAAAGGTGTGCGACTACATCACAGATCCTCTCCCAAAATAAAATAAAACCGCCTTCACCTCGGCTTCACACGTGTTGTCAGAGCAGCTTGTTTAATAAGCAGCCAGCCAAAGACGTTTCTTTGTTACCAGCTTGTTATTAAAGCCGCAGTGGCATGACGACAACAATCAGAGGAGTTTCTTTGTGTTGCTGTTCAAGCGCCTCTCACATGATAACTAGAACTCTCTGGGCACCAGACAGGAACGGCTGATAAATAATCTCCTCTTTACTGAGGACTTGCAGACAGCAGGGCGGAGGAGAAATAATAATTTCCATCCCTTTTTTCTCTCAGTATCCTCAGTAACGGACCTGATTTTAGCCACAACCCGCCTTCCCCCCCCTCCGTCCTCCCTCCCTGAGGCTGAAACAGGCTGATACTTTACACAGAAGTGATTTCAAACTTTTAAACGGTTTCTCTGTGACTTGTATATCCTCTAATTGTTATTCATAGCGCTGTCAGGAGAGGAGGAGGAGGAGCAGGAGGAGGAGGAGAAGAGGAGAGGGGGAAAATGTCGAGGACAGACGGTTGGAGGAGAGGGAAGAGAGGAGAGGAGAGGAGAGGAAAGGAGGGACAAGATGGGTGGATAGAAGAAATGAAATAAAAGAGAAGAAATGAAAATGAACGGTCTCCTGTGATAAGGGGTAGATAAAAAGAAGAGAGGAAAGAATGTAGCGGGAAAAATAGGATGAAGACAAGAAAGGAAACAAGGAAATTAGGTGAATTTATACCCTTTGCTCCTTCTTTTTCTTCATATACTATAATTATTACTCTATAAGCCACACAGCATCCATACACACAAACAGGCAGGCTGCTGTCTGCTGCTAGAAACTTCCTGTGAAAATGTATTTAGATCCTGAATTTACCACCAACTCTTATTAAGTAGGGTATCACCATGGCCGGATCTGACATATGGGCAATCTGGGCAAGTGCCAAGGTGCCCTTGAGCAGAATGGGGCATTCAATGATGGGGATTTTTGTCAGACTTTACAGACATACGACACAAAGTTGTTTTTTTGGGGGGCGGGACATGAGCTTCAGGTACCAATGTAGCCTTGGGTATCATTCAGGTGGGACATGTAAAGTTGTAGAGATGTAAAGATGATGAGATGTATCTTTATTAATCCCCCATGGGAGAAATTCAAATTGACACAACAGCGTAATGGTGAAAGTGATAAAATGAATAAAATGAAATACTATATACAGTAAACAATCTTTAAATGTAATTACACCTGCAATATGTAAATGTGCAATATGCAGAAGCTTCTGAGATTATATACATGTGTGCAGTGTTCCTGGGATTAATTAACATAGTAAGGACCGCATCAGCATCCTTTTTAGTGGGAGTGGGAGATACTGGGAGCTGTGGTGTCATGCAGTCTGATGAGTGATGACCAATGGTATTAAAGAGCCCCCCCAAACACTCTGAGACACATACCAGGATGAGTCTGTGGCTGCCTCGGCTCGGTATAGAGAGGATGAGAGGGATTGAAATATAAACTTAATTTGGAAACGTCCTAAACTTTTTGTCTAGTTTACATTTAAGTGTAAAACTCTGCTCGCATATGTCCACTTCACAGACTTTAGCAGCTATCAGGCTTTTCCTCATGTGGTGAACTACTAGTAAACCATTTAGTACCAGCTCTCTTCCACATGAACAAAATAAAGTAAAGCTGATGAGACTGAGGTGTTTTTCATTTTCACCAAACATTTAAGGAAATCATACTGAGCTTGTTTTTGTAATAACTGACTGTAATTTGACACAGGGGAATTTACTGTGCATTAGAGCTGATTTTTTATTTTTTATTTTTTTATTGTTGTAGTGCTTTGGTTTCCTCTTTAAATAGATTTGTGGCAGACTTGCTGCTTTGATGACAACTGTATCAAACAGTTCTTGAGGTGTTATGGAAAATCTGTCATCAAACAATGTAAGCAAAGTATTTAATCACAGTCTCATCTGGATCTCAAAGGCCTTTCTTAAACTGTTTATCTGCATATTAAATGCCCCTGACTGAAATAATGATTAACCTATAAACAGATATAATTAACATGTATATACTGATATCCTGATCTCAAACACATGCTGAACACTAGAAATGTGAAGGCAGGCAACACTGAAGGTACCTGAGATTTTAATTAGGGCTTTACTGTTACATTTCTATTCACAAAAAATCATCAATTTAAACTCAAATTTGGCAAACCCATTGTATTCTTTATTCTTGTCAAAAACCAAATTCCTACTTTACCCACAGTGCAATTTGACCACCTACAGTTCGGTAAGACATTTGGTTATGCTAGTAGCTGCAAGCCTCAAACAATGGGCTAAAGAGGACTGGTGAGCCCACTTCTTTGTACCCCACTGCTCAGCTCCAACTGAAATTGCCTCAGCTGACATCACTTGAAATCATTTATCAGATTTGGGCGACTCCCTCTGGACCCACAAAAGCCGTTATACAACTTTATTTCCACATGCAGTCATATTCCCCAACACCTGTAAACTTTGATGCAAGACTTTGATGTGTAAAATTAGCACAATTTCCCTTTAATACCACATTATCCCTCATTTTATGATGTGCCTCATGTTTAAAAGACCTATTTTTCCATGTGGCTCTTGTCTACTTCTATTACATCTGGTTTAAGTTGAAGGAAAAAGAGGGTGTCAGGGGGAAAAAACAGCAAATAACTTTGTAAAATATTTGAATTTGTTGAACAACGTGTTTGAAGACGAGCTGCGATGTGTCGAGTGGACGTCCCTGAACTTAACCGACTGACTAATTAATGCAGTGGCAAACACAAGGCAGTCCCACGTCATTTTTTTTAATTTTTACCCCATTCTGTGCATACTTTTTATTTACTCTGAAGTTTTCTCTGACAAATCAATTAGCAATGTGTTAACTGCAGTTACTGTGTGCCTGAAGCTTCAATTATGCACCGTGGTATAACCTGCCACATCAAAACCTCCAGAGACGTCACCATGTGCTCAATTAATCTGCCTAACTGAGGGGACATTTTTCTTTCCTTTTATTGTGAGGATATAACGATGAAGAAAAAAAAAAGTGGAGAGAAAATGAAAGAAAGTTGATTGCCTCTTGGTCTCAATGGTGAAATTTAAGCCAGTGTAAGAAATAATTAAAATAGTTTTATTGTGTCATCAAAATATGACAAACGGAGCAGACACTAGCAGACACGAGCATGAGGCTGGACTCAATCCCATAAAACCGGCGTCATGCTTGTCATTCTCATTAAAATAGACATGATAGTGTTTTGAAGGAAACGTTTTCATATAAAGCCTAGATTGGTGAATTCTGAGAGGGAAAATACATTTATTCATGATAGAGTGATCATTCTCAATTACATCTGAATAAGCCGTGTGTTTCTTATGTATTGACTCAGCAGTGGTGAAATTGTCTCTGTGAGGGATTCTTTTATAAAAAGGAAAATTACTATGAAAGTTAAATCATGGGCCCCTTTTACTTGAACTGAGCACAATTGCATGTAAGTGTGCACCTATCGGACACTTGGAGATAAATCAGAACGATACATTATCATTCATTATTACAATTGTGGTCATATGGTTTAAGTGGCAAATGCTAGCATCACTTTAACAATTACATACTGTTCATATTCTGACCCATAATTAGTCTCTATACCAATTCACATTCATAACTTCCCCAACAGTCATTAATAACTGTTTAATGAATCTGTCCATTTGATTAATCGTGCAGAAAAAAGACATTCACAATCACTATTTTATGGTCCAGGAGAACATTTTATAGAATATGACAAATACATGATGAAAACATTTTAAATAAACGCAGGTCAAATTTGTACATTTGCATATATGAAAATGTGATTCAGCTGCACAAAATAAAATTAAAAATTAAAAACACATTTTATTTCAATTCTTGTATACTCAGGGTCACATTAGGGAAAGTCCAGCTAATAGAAATGTGTGATTGTACAACTCTCGCATGTAAAAATGGCTCACATTTGACCCTGAACAGTATGTAAGGGTTAAAACACAAGGTTTTCCTGTCATGACAGTGTGGGAATCCTGTGGAGTAGAGGTGAGCATATGAGCCACACTTATTCTTGGCAGCAAGATTACAGTGCACTGCTGGATTGACATCGCCACACCCTTCTACTATACCTTTACTCCAACTGTAGTGCACGGCAGGTCACTCGGATACCAAACAGACATAGTCGAGGAAATTACCTCTGCGCTACCCTGGAAAACACAGGTTTTCCAGGGACGCACTGTGTTCCATGCCATGTGCCAGAACCAGAATAGACCAGAAGAATGTAATTTTAACCTAATGTTCTCCAGACAAGTCAGCCTTGAATTTGAAGTTGATGTTTTATGACACAAAAAACCATGAATAGAGAAGGAATCAGAAACATTATTCCCTCATCACCTCTTAGATTTTTAGCCATGCTATAGCGGTATGGCTCTGGGGATGATGATTGGTTGGTTCAACACTTTGTTTTGCACTGAAATGCATGTATGTGACTAGAGAACATAGGTAGCCCAGTGGGAGACTAGTTTGCAGTTTGAGCATCTATCTACACAATAAAAAGCAGAGAGAGAATGATCACAATCAGCTGACAGACCAACATGAATCACACCCATGCTAAATATGGTTGGATGGCTGTGGCTCAGGAGGTAGAGTGGATCGTATGAGTGTGGGTACGTCCTTGGGCAAGATATTTAACCCCAATTTACTCCTGATGGCTGTGCCAACGGTGTATTGATGTGTGAGTGGATGGTAGTTTCCCCCCTGATGAGCAGGTTGGCACCCTGTGTGGTAGCCCCTGCCATCAGTGTATGAATGTGTGAGTGTGACATGTCATGTAGAAGTGCTTTGAGTGGTGAGAAGACTAGAAAAAGTCCATTTACCATTTATTCTGGTGGGGTAAAGAAGAAAAGATGGGTTTGTGACATTATTATCATTTGTTGACCAGAATCATACATATTTTTTACGTTGGATCTATGGTTTTGTGTTGATGTAGCTTTTGTAATATGAGTTGTAATATACTTTCACTGAAGTATAGGCTATGTATAGAAAACACTATATGTAGGCCTACAACTATATTTTGGGATTACCTTCACTTATAGCATCGTTTCATTTTTACTGACCTCCATTATCACCATAATATATCAATACAGTAAAGAACAGTGTCAATATAGAGCAGGGTTAGAGTTTTTGGCTGTTTTGCTTTACTGTCAGTATTGTGGTGTGCAGTGTCCCTGGTTTACCATAACCCTCCAGTAAATTATTTTACCATCTGGATGACTGATTGAAATTACCGGTGTGCACGGGCAAAACCAAATTACCAGACTCCCCCGGTAATACTAATATCCAGAGAGGCTTCAGTCTGCATTTATGTGTAACCATTAGAAGTAAAGCAACTCCACGGTCTAGAGGTGAAGTCAAAGTTATGATGACAGGTCCAAAGAATACGACTTGGAAACAACATACAAACACTTCATGCTGCTTGGATTCAGAAGGGAAGAGCAATGTACGAGAAAATAAAATGTAGAAAATAGAGCCAGTAATGATACCATTTCTTTTGTTCTGTGTGACTGGCTGGCTGGCTGGTTGTCACCCTATTCTTTAATCTGTTTAGGGTCTAATTGTGAGTAATGACGCTATTGGCTGATACGGCTTGTAGCTCAGCCAGCCCCTCTGTGCCCACTCTGCATATCCAACCCATCTGTGAGCCACACACAGGCTCCTCTCACCAATACACACCACCAAAACAACTGTCACGCAGACAAACAACAACACACTCACACACACACACACACAGAGAAAACACAGACACGCTGCAACATGTAAGCCTGTACATATCGCTGCAGCAATCTCCCATTAAAACACACACACACACATATATATATATACACACATGCACAAACCTCACAGCAACCGCCAGCTTTAGCACATTGGCTAACCAGCATAGAGGATTCATAACACACCAAATTAGCTTTAGATTTGCAATGAAAGATCAGTTCATTAAAAATGCATTAAATATGAGCGGGTTCAGTTGATGCTAAATGGAAGAAGGGTGAGGGTTGGAGGGGGGTTAATCTAGACTGTCTCTCTTTCCCTGTGCCCCTTTTTTTATATTCTCTTCACCTCCCCCCTCCCCTCCCCTTTCTCACAGCTTTTTTCTGTCTTTCTTGGCCCTGCAGTATTGCACCTCAAATGGCTTTAATATCTTCTTTTGTATCAGTGTCGCATGTAACCGTGGTGGAGCAGAGGTGTCCTTTCAAACCTGTTCATCCATTCGAGATCTTTATTAGAGGTTTCAGTTCCAGTCAGGTGATAGATATGGTTTGTTTGCCCAGTCGGCTATTACTGGTAAAGACAGCCTGGCTCCAGCCCCCAGCCCCCCACCCCCAACATTGAACATGCTCATTTGGTGACACTTTCCACTGTTATCAATCTATATCTCAGAGATTATTGTTGGTGGTACAACAGTTTGGCTTATTGTGTTCAGTGGTGTGTCTCCTGCCCTTCCTTCCATTATGGCAGACTGTTTCCAGACTACAAGACTTTTCTTATCACAATACAAACGGGACTTCTTTCATGTATGGTTTTGGAAATCCAATAGCAATATGAGCAAAAAAAACCCCCCCAAAAAACAGTTTTTGTGGTTCTGGACCTGTCTCCTAATATATGCAGGTATGATGGGATGATAGACGTCATAGTTAATAAAGGAAAAGAGTAACCTGAGGAGACAGCGAGGCAATTTGTGTTTATGTGAGACAGAAAAAAACAGAAATGCGAGACAAGTTCTTTCACGCACCTATTCTTATCTTCGTGCACGGCACCGGCGGCAGACAATGAGGTCATTCCCTCGCACACATTTTCAAATGAACTCCTGCATGCCGAGAAACTCATCCAGGCACAGGAAACTGGTCCAATCATAAACAAATCCAGTGTTTATTTTAGATCATACAAATATACACGAGCAACATGTCACATTTCATCACAATGTGTGTTTTTTTCTTTTCTCTTTTTTTTTGAAATCCTTTAATTTAAGAGAATAAAATATCTATCTTGACATAATGTATTTCTACATTTAAACTAAAATGATTATGTTATTGTTGTAAGTTGGGGCTAGTTTATTATGACAGTAAGATTTGAAATGGTGGCTCACTATATACTATACACTAGAGCACACATACTCACAGTTGCTGCTTATTTTTACATGCTTTTGAAACCTAAATTAATATAATTGATCTTTTTAATCATTTAACTATGGCTGGGTGGTAATTGCACATTTTCTCTGTGGTGTGACAAAGTCAGAACACGCATTTATTATTGCTTTACACAGACTTTAAACAGTTATTGCAGCGTGTCCCCCTCTATATGAAGGCAGACTTTTCACCCCGCCTTTAAGCGTAGCCGGGTGATGAGACCAGAAGAGAATTATGAGTGCACATCGGAGGACCAGAGGAGATGAGGAGGGGAGGGATGAGATGGTCTCACTAGACCCTCCACAGACTTGTTTCACTGTCTTGGACTGGTGGCTCTGCTGCAAAGCAGTGTGGGGGATCAGGGAAAGAGAGATGATGATTATGGAAATGAGCAAGCTCTTCTTTCTGAAAGATTAAACAGGCCACTGATTGCTTTTACATAACCTTCACTCACTGACACTCGGGCTTGCTCTGTCCCTTTCTCCTTTACTTCCAAACACACACACACACACACACACACACACACACACACACACACACACACACACACACAGGCACATCGGCTCAGTCTGTTGTCTCTCTTGTGTAAAAGTGCCCTCTCCACAACCTTTCCTTTGTTACATTTAGCTTTAGACACATGCCAAAACACAGCCATGCACACAAAACCAGAGTTGCGGTTTGATTCATCAGACCCCAGAGGTCAATACCTCTCCATCAGAGAGCCTGCTGGTGCTTCTCTGTGTGTGTGTGTGTGTGTGTGTGTGTGTGTGTGTGTGTGTGTGTGTGTGTGTGTGTGTGTGTGTGTGTGTGTGTGTGTGTGTGTGTGTGTGTGTGTGTGTGTGTGTGTGTGCATGGGGCTGGATATCATCCAAAAATGTTTGATACTGGTACTATTACCTTAACTTTGATACTGGTTCCTGAATGATACTTTCCTTGAAACCAATCTTATAAAATCCATTTCAACGAATAGAAAATTAGATTACAATACAAATCTTTAGTTTTATAATATGAAACCGCTTTGAGTGTAAAAAGTAAAACACTATAAGCCTGTTTACTAGGCAAGGCAAGGCAGTTTTATTTATATAGCACATTTCATACACAATGGCAACTCAATGTGCTTTACATAAAACAGAAAAACATGTAATTTGAGAAACATACTACAGTCCCTTATGTACTGATCTAATCTTAGCACGACAAACATTCAACCCATAATGTGAGTTAATGAAGTCTGGATGTGACATCCGGCATGTGCTGTGACTGTAATTAAACTATTTTTATAGAGAAAGTGTGCTGAGTGTCTCTGTACAGTTAGTTAACATATGCATAAACAGTTTCATCACTTTGCTTTATGACAGTTACGTTGTATATTGTCTGTTAATGTTTGCTGAGTTAACAAGCTCAAAATGTAGCAAGTGGAGGCAGCAGCAGCATCTACAGAAGCTTCAGCAGTAACAGGAAGTAACATGATGTGAGACCAACCTAACCCTAACCTAGGAAAGACAAGACAAAGCTGTATTAAAATATCAAAGATGATGGAGTTGCCCATCGTTTGACATCAAAACAGCTGTGGTTTGGCAGCTGGCGAACTACCACTAATATAATGAAGGTGAAGCAGTCTCTGTGTGACAAGAACCCTGAACGTAACAACAGAGGAGTCCACAGGTAACATTAGAGATGGAGGATCACCAGAAGAAAGACAAATTAACATATAGATTGATAGATGAGATTATATTAGATTGCATTGATTCGAGAAGTCTCTACTGGAGGGATGAAAGACAAAAAGATGTTCTGTCTTGTGGTGTTTTGGTGATGGTGGTGGAGAGCACTGCCTAACACTGTGGTCTCCCATAGGTGGTTGAGTATGGTGACTGTGAAGTCCATAGCATATGATTCACATCATGTTTAATACTCATCAAACCATTCAGTGAGCCCTCGTACGCTATGGATGGGGGGCACTGTCCACTCCCATCACGATAGAAGTGTTTCATCATAGGATAAAAGCGATATGCAGTGACCCTTGACAAGTAGACCCAAATCATGTCAATATAACAGAGCCACTGTATCCCCTCACTGTACGAGTCAAGTATTCAGACGCTTCCCAGTTTGTCCTTAAATGTGTCACCTGTCTGCAGATAGACGTGCTAAATGACATGACTAAATGTTCCTCCTTGTGCAGCTAAACCCTGCGTGTCAACACCACGTCTTGTAGAATTAACTCATCACTCATTACGCTCATAATGACATTGATTCCACGTAAAGTTGCTTTGCAGCACATTCACAGCCATTTTCTCACTTGCAGACACATTTCGAACAAAGTGGGCTTTTCCTTCACACTGCACCATTTTCAAAATAATTCTGCCAGTAGGCTTGAATACCAATTTGTCCTCAATCATCCAGGGACCTATTTAATCTTCCCATGACACAGCTTTGAGTAACAACTCATTTTTTGACATATAATAGTCCAGCTGGTGGCTTCAAACAGTACTAAGCTTTTAACTTTCTCATATTTCCCCAGGACATGCAGCAGGTGCAGCACACAGCTGAGATTCAGTCTCTGCAGTAGTTGGCTGCTGTGATGATCCCTATGAATAAAAAAATAAATAAAAAAAAAGTTTCCCACCTGAAGGCATACCTGGCAGTGTCTGCAGTCAACATCAGTACCAGTAAACATTTCTGTCTTTCAAGTTAAAACTTTATACATTCAAGAAATCATATATCAACCAGACTGGATTTTAAGGATGGATTTTGTTTAGTTTGAGCATTTCTGGTCGAGACTTAAACTGGAGCTCATCTTTTGTTTTTTTATTTATTTTTTTATAATCCCCTTTACCTTTTATTGAAGGAAATTCACAGTACATTAAAAAGAAAGCACAAACTCAAATTCCAGCAAACTTTAACCCCAAATGAAAATATATAAACCAGGGCTGTCAAACTCATTTTAGTTGAAGGGACACATACAGCCCAATTTGAGCTCAACTTTACCATAATAAACCATCTATTTACAAAACAGATTAACAGACTGAGAATTCTTAAGTATATGAATGGTTTAAATATGTATTTATGTATTCATTGTTTGCCTTCACAAGTGCATCAATATTGGATTAAAAGACAGTTGCCTGGAACCCAGTTTTGTTCAATGTTCATCACAGAAAAAAAGCTTAGTCACAAAGATAAGTTATCCAGCGGGCCTCTTGACAGGCCGTCTCTGGCCCTTATGTTTGGCACCCTTGATATAATAAAATAAAAATAAAAATATACTGTTCAGTTTATACTGCTGTTTGACAAATAAAAAAACACAAAACTTTTAGTCACTGCCAAAATGACACTTTTCCAAACATACAGCACACAGGCAAACTATGCTTTCATTATATAAGGATTTAAATATAAACTGATACATAAGTCAGAGATAGTGCTACATCGGTAAACAGCCACACACGCTGAATTGAATCGGCTTTGATCTCAGTTTATCGTATTGTAGAAACACGGGTTGCATAAATGTGTGTGGTCTAGCCCTTTAATTTATACAGCTGTCACACTATCCTGTAAATAAAACATACACAAAATACAAAACAATTAAGATTGATATTATATTAATAAATACATAATGTTTGGTCACATTTTCTTTATTTGACTCCACAGGTGTCTGTAAGCACCTTCGTGTCTTTAGTGTAAAACATAGACTGAAATACTTGAATGAATGAACAAGGTTGGCAAATAATGATGGACCTTCATAAACATCCTTGTGATGAGTTCAAATTCAACACGTTTCAAGTTGAATTTACTGAATGACGGCCCTCTCCTCCCACATTTGACCATCTGTCAAATGCCTGTTGAATTCAAGGTTCACACTGAAAGATATCTCTTAACTACCAAACTGAATGACTTGAATGACATAGAAGCTTATTCGCTTAATGTGAGATTGGCTGACTCCTTAAATAAACCACTGACTTTCCATTTCACTAATTAACTTACCTTGACTGACTGATGGGTTAATTTACCGTGTGAGCGCTCGCTTGCTGTGTTTCTGTTTGCGGTGCATTCAAGGACATCCAGCTGATACAAAAACACATTCCCCCATGCATCTAACCAACTTACAGATTCACTGGCAAACTGAATGAATAACTACATTACTGACTGGCTGTCTGACTGGTTAATTAACTTACTGTCTGTTTGTAGTGCACCCAAGGACATCCATCCAGCTTGTACACAAACTATTTCACTCACACAAACACACACACACACACACACACATCCTCTCTCGAGTGACGGGAAGAATATTTCCCTGTTTACTCAAGTGCCACTTCATGATTAAAAACTAATCAGGCTTCAGCCAGCCTGGGATCCCCCCCTACACACTGACACAGAATGAACTGTAATTATCTTAACAGAGAGTGAGGGGCGAGAGACAGAAAGAGACATGGACAAAGAGAGAGGGATGATGAAAGAGGGAAAAGACAAGAGTGAAGGGAAGGTGGGGAATCATAGAGTAAATGGAGAAGGAAGAAAGATAACGGAAGCAGTGTCATAAATATCATAAACAAAGAGCTGCTACTGTTAATAGCTGTTAATTCAGTAAATCCACATAGCGTATATTACCTTTTCTCAGCTGCAGGAGAGTTGAGCCTCGCCTTATTAATTTGGCATTAGCAGAGGCTGCTTTCTGTTCGGTTAAGCCACAAGTTGTGACTCTACATGAATCAAATGTGACATCATATATTTGTTAATTTTAAAAGACCCCTGGCGGAAAAAAAAACTTAATCTACTCCTGTTGGTCACAAGCTCAGCTGGAAAGTTTAAAAGTGGATTTAAAGAGTAAGAAAGACGGAAGGTAGAGAAGAAAAAAAAACAGATTTGTGAGGCTAAAAAGTACTGCAGCTCAAATTACTTCTCTCAAACTGCTGAATCATGCTTTTTTTGTTTCTTCCTACAATGCTCAAGTGCACAAGGTATTATAGCACAAGGGCATCTGTTTGGGGAAAAAAAGACTGTGGCAAAATGGCAATTATTTCTTCCAGGGAGAAGTGATTTGTCACATAGTTGTTATATTACTTTTTCATTACATCTAGAAAATTGACAATTTAGTGCTTGTGATTTATTCATTAGGATCAAACAATACTTTTGGGGGGCTTTTTTATGTGTAAAGATGAGAATAATCAAATAATATTTGCGTCAGGGTATCATATTGAGGTTTATAGGCTGCAGGTGAGCAGACATCAGAGAGAAAAACACAGACAGAAAGCGAGAGCATCTCATTAAAGGAGACGCAGATTAATTAACCCACACACCTAATTCTAACCTTAACCTCAAAACTAAATTTTAATCCACAAACAGCACTTTGAAATATTGATGACTGACTAAAATGCTCTCACAGGATCAAAAACAATGGATTAAGATTAAAATTGGCCCTTTCAGAGACACCAATTACAGTCGGTACTATGTTACTTTTAAGAACCTTCTGTAGTCCCTTATCCCAAATTTAACAACAACCACACAAGCCTCATCTCAAAGTATTTAAGGGGTGTTATAAAGCAGCCAGACAGTGGATAAGATGACAGGAAATGAGGTAGAGAGACACACAGAGGAGGTAGATATGTAACTTCTAACCCTAGAACCAGGTTTTAACCCTCAAACACAGTGAAGTTTGGATGGTAGGTGTCTGATAACTGGATAAGTGCAGTCTTGATTGGGGTTTTGAATGAAAGGGCTCTCAATAACTAAATTCATTTGGTTAATATTGAGTATACCATGTTCAGGCTCATCTCAGAAGTCTAGACAGTCAACAGGAGGACACTGTATGGTAATTTGTAATTGAAACACCACCAGCTTCAACATACCTTTACCTGATTGTACTGTGACAAAATTATCTCAACTCACCCTCTGACTGACACTGAGATGCAGTCAATTATGTAATTTAGTCGGTCTGGTCCTATAATGGTCCTGTAACTGGGATTGGGATAGTAGTCTTTTAACAAGAGGATAAGGAGTACAAACAGCACTTTGACGTATTGATGACCAACTAAAATGTCCTCACAGCATCAAATACAATGGATTGAAATTAAAGTTGGCCCTTTCAGCGATAGCAATAAAAGCATTCACATCTGTACTATTATACTTGTTTACCCTATAAATTTCTACCCTCATACACAGTGAAGTTTGGATGGTAGATGGTCTGATAACTGGAGAGATGGTGTAACAAAATTCTTTGGTTGTGTTATGAAGCCTACACCAAAGCCAAAAGCGAAGTTGTATGGTTAACTAGCTGCTAGTTAACGTCACAGTCACCATGCAGTGGTGCTGAAAAGGTAGTGCTGTAAGATAATAAAATAAAACACTTGGCCAAAATAGAGCCTCTAAAATAGAAAAAAAATCGATTCTGGGGAGAAGAATCGATTTTTAAAATCACCCCATAAAAACATCACAATATGTACATGAATCGATTTTTTCCCCCACCCCTAGTAGATGGTCTGATAACTGGAGAGATGGTGTAACAATACAGAGTATGCCAAGTTCAGACATGGATGTTTAACTCCAAGTCCCAACACCCAATTGGAGGACACCTTACAATCATTTATAATTGAAACTACAGCATTCTTTACATCACAAGCTTCAACATACATGTACCTGACTGTACTGGGACAAAATAATTGAGTCAGACAGTCAATTATGTTATTTAGTTTGGATTTGTTACTACACACAGGTCAGATGCTGATGTATCTTTGATAAAACTCTTGCTCTGGTAGGAATAGTACTCAGGAGTTTGACTGATGACTTTTAGCAAGAAGTTAAAAACAAGAATACAGATTGAGAAAAAGGCCTGAAGTCTTTAACTTTCCAAAAGTGTCTTCACATTTATTGTGTAAAAGCGGTCGTCACGAAGGCAGAAGCACAACAGGATGCAGAAACACACAAGCCGTAACTCAAACACACTCCGACACTGGAATTACCGAACGGGGACGAAGCAGCGGCGCCTTCTCAACGTGAGGCGGCAAAAACAGCATGATCTGCAAATTTCTCTCAACTGCCTCACAGCACATTTTTGACATGAATACTGATTATGCCGCTTGAGTGTAGGATGTAGCACATATAAATACTCAATGCAAACACAAGAAAACAACCTGAGTGCAAAATGATTTTGGCTTGAATGATTTTTCTTTTGCGCGCTATTTGACACAAACACACAGAACTGTACAGTGCAACAGTTTTGATTGAATATGCTATTAAAACGTACTGTGTGCAACGAGAAATATGGAACCACTCGTATTGGTATCATATCTAAAAATCAATGAAAGAAACATTCCCGTATTGACCCGAATATAAGACCACCCTGATTATAAGGCAGCGTCAGTGGTTGAGTCAAACTTTCTCATTGTCCGATTGATTGATTGATTGATTGATTGATTGAGTGATTGATTAATTGATTGATTGATGGCTGTAACCTGGAACATTCATCAGGTCTTCTCTGGCCACACATTAACGGTTGTGTTTTGTATCCTCAACTGCATCAGTCCTTCTTTTTTCACCTCATTTGTCAAAATCGTCACAGTTATTTGGCACTGTACTTTGACACTCAGCTGTTGTGACTTTTTTCTACAGTAGTAGTAGTAGTACAGTAGTAGTAGTGTCACGTGAGACCAAAGAGGAGGTTAGGTGATAATTAATTAATGTGCCCACTAAACAACAACTCGACAGGGGTGTGAATTACTTACAGTTACAGTAGATCATCCTTAGTATTATCGGTCATATTGATGGACAGCCTTAAGGTTTTTCCGTAATTGTTTAAAAAAGTCAGTCAATGATGGAAAATATTTGGATCATCTGATCTCATCTGCACAACTCCACCCCCTTCTTCAAGACTTATAACTTGGAATTAAATTAAACTTCTTGGCTTTTATTGCACATGCAGTAACTTAACTTGTGTAATTGTTGTTGACTACTTTACCTAGTTCACTGTCTGTCTTCCATGTGTGGGTGGAGCGTCCTACCTGAGGTGAAACAGAGGAGAGGAGAGAAACTAAGTGTGACCATAAATGACAGAATAACTGAAAACATTATCAACAGACCTCTATGAATAGTCTCTATCTCAGCCATACAGACTAATCTAATCTTTAAATGATATGTACTGTAGTTGGTCCAACAGCCTGCTGATGTTATGATGGCTGTTTAAAGTTGCAAGATATCAGATTTCCTGCTTTAAGAAGATCACTTTTGGTCATTAACTATTAAAACATTCTGTTTTTACTGTTTTGAACCAATAAAACATGACTGTCCTTGCATTGACATGTGTCTGTCTCCCAGCTAGAGATGTTAAGTTTGCATAAACAGGTGCATAAGTTCACCTCTTCTCCTTCCTGCTCACTGCATCCTCTGTTTTCTCCCTCCCTTCTCTTCTCTAACTCATTCCTTTACACCTCCTCTTTCCTGTGTCTCCTCAGTGGCCCCCTCCTTTCACTCTGTCACCTCCAGCTGGCACACACAATAGTCTACCTGTCCTCCTCCTTTTTCTTGATTGATTCTTGTTCGATTTCCCTCTGTCGCTCCTCTCCTTCTCCCACTGGGAAACAGTAAAAAAGGTTCAGTCAGGTGCAGAAGTTCACCTCTCCCCCCTCCTCCTTCCTCCCTCCCTCCACTTCCTCCCTCCTCCTTCCCCTGTGGGAACACAGTTAGCAGGAGGTGCACCAGTTCATTTCTCTTTCTCTCTCCTTTCCTTTTGATCTGCCTCTTTAATTTAAATATCTGTTTCCTCCATCTCACATAGTTTGGTAATAAGGCTGTGCCGTATAATGTTCATAATGATATTGTTAATGTGATAAAGAATTTAGCATATTATGATATTAACTGTGTTGTGATGTGTTGATGTAGAGCAACACACATGACTGAAACTAGAGCCCAATCCAATATATTGATCACCTAATATCGATCGATATTGGCCTGTCACAAATATATCAGTATCAAATATGTTGTCCGATATTCACCAATACATATATTTGTATTTCTTAAAGTTATATAGGCAATATTTTATATGTTTGATTAACTTCAACTTTGATATATGCATGCATATTCATTTTTTGTTCTGTTTTTTTAATTTATATTTTATTTATAATGAAGTAATATAATTAAATGAAGTTTACTGTTTCTGATGCAGTTTTTCTACATTGAAGTTAATTGTTAAACTGCTTTCATTACATATCTTTCTCATGAGCATTTGATAACCACATTTGAGGGATCATTACACAAAAAAAGTGTCTTTAAGTATCGTTTTACTCACTAATATCGGTATCAGCAAAACTCCAGTATGGATCAGGCACTGGTGCTGGGTCCACTCACTAAAAAATGGAACAACCTCAGTAGTTACCATACCATTTACCACTTAGAGACACAACAAAGACCCTGTACACTGTCATCACTACGTTGACCGTAAGATGAGTCACGACAGGATCTGATTCAGCTCAGTCATTCATGATGGAAATTTGAGCAGAGTGTTGCAACATCCCAAAAAAAAAAAAAAAAGTTTCTTACAAGTTGGAAAGAGAAGAAGGAAACAGTGCAGTCAGTCACAGCGAGGAGGAGATGTGAGGAGATGAGGTGAAAAAGTCAGAAAGAAAGAAGTGCTGCTAGTCAGGTTGTTTGATGCTCACCAGCTGGACAGGTTTTTGTTTTTAGCCGAGACATGCTGCACTGAGTTTTGGTTGGACAAAATAAATAACCAAATAAATAAATAAAAGCAAATTGAAATTGTGTTGGAAATTTGTTATACTGTATATCTTTTTGACATTTGTATAGAGTGATATATGTAGAAAAGAATCAGAAGATAAAACAATAATACTTATTAGTTTCAGGCCTGATTCATTGTAATTCCATTAAATACTGTAATTCAAGCCAGATGAGAAAGATGTATTTAAAGTGAGCTCAGTATAAATATTAACATCACATCCTCATGTCCTCCACACATTAGAGTAATAAAAGCTTATAAGGTATAATTTAGCTTCATCAATGTTTCATTTCCTGCACACACTGATCTATTTTCCCTTCCTTCTTCCCACTTCTTCCCTCGTGTCTTCTCACTGTCTGTCCCTTTCTACATCACCTGTTTTGTTGTTCATCCAAAGTGCAGCCTGACCTTTCTCAGTGTTGTTCCCCTCGGAGTGACTGAATGAAATCTGTGTGGTCTGTCGGTATAACTCGGGTGAATGTGTTTGCACATGCTCGTGACATTTCTGTATGATGGTTGAGGGTGAATAAATATTGTAATATCTTCTCAAAGGTGTGTTTGTGAAATCAGACAAAAGTACTTAATTGGTAAAAGTGAAGTAATCAAATAAAAACAGGTTCCTGAATCATTTACCTCCTGTATCTCTTGTACCTGGATAAGCAAGAAATAAGCTTCTGTGACACTGAGAAAATGTCATTAAGCATGAGTTAAAAAGCAACATTTGAAAAATTTTAAACATTATACCCACTAAACGTCAACATGTGTGAGCAAAGTTCATTTTCACCTCTTATATGTGAATTTAATTGCTTTATTCACCCCAAACAGTAAATGAAACATCTGTACAGACATTAGCCAGCTTTAAGCTAGCTAACGACAAACCAGCTGTGTATGTGAGGAAGTTTGTCTGTGTGTGTTTGATGAATTTGTGTTTATTTGAGTTTTTCAGTCAACTTTGTATGCATTTGTACAGCCTTTACAATAAGCTGAACATTTTGTCTGAACACACACTTTATAATTACCAAAGAAACTGTCCCAAAAAGTCCCAGTGTTTGCTTGTCTTACAGTATAAACTTATATTTGACTGAATCTCCGTCCACATGTGACAAACCGCATATAGTGCCTAAAAATCACTGAGTTGACTCACATTTTCTCAGTTGAATCATTTCCTTTTTTTTGGCACGTAATTATACTCAGAGTAACATAGCATCAAAGGACAGGCGTTCCTCTAAATGACATAAATACACAACTGTGATGGAAACTGAGAACAACACAACTCTTTCCTGCTGTGAGCTCCAGAGTTCAATGCAGCAAAGTTAATTAAACTACTGTTTAAACAGACGCTATCTGTGTTTTTACTGCTCAGTTTGATCGACTCTTTGGCTGACAGAGCTGTCAGCAGCTGGCAGGAGACTGGCTGGAAATTGGTGTTTTTGCATCACGTATGATGAACAACAGTATTAAAATGTGAGTTTTTCAGTTAAAACACAAAATTCATGTTAGCTGTGAGAGGGAAGAGTGGAGACCGCCCAACATTATATTACAGCTCAATTCCACTGGATCTGGATCCGCTCCGGAACGGCTGCGCTGCGTTCCGGCTCCGTCCTCCGCCGTCCGTCAAGACGCACCGCCTCCGTCTGTGTTGCGGCTCCGGCGGGCAGCGGGAGCCGTGACGACCCACGAGACCCCCCGAAATCACGGATAATTGCACGATATAGCGGGATGTACTTTCTAGATAGATAACCACAAAACCAACACATCCATTGAGAGGAGTAGTAGGGGTGCTGACCTGTTGATCTGCCGGTGTATTTTATTTTGAAACCGGACATTTTTATTTTGTATTTGTGCTTGACTTCCTGTCCCCCACGATCTGCTCTGTGCTGAATTGCTGTGTATGTGCTCCGGAGGCCTCGGGACTGCCAGAGCTGTTCCGCAGCCATGACGGAGCCGTTCCACAGCCGGTGGAAGTACACACATTGACTAGAATGGAAACGGATCGGATCCACTGCCGGAGCGGAGCCGGACTGCAGACACATCCAGTGGAAGTTAGCTGTTAGGCTAACATTAACACATTATTACTCCTGAAAGATCATCTGACTTTCACCTTCAGCTACTAATACGCATCCTTTCAACAAAAATGTAAGCAGTGTCGTGCACAAAGCTAATACAGAGTTTATTTGCACACACACTCACAAACGCAGTTGAAAATCTTTTTATAAAAAGAGCATTTATTTCAAAGTTTTTTTTTCGCTTCGGAGATTGAAGCACATAGTAAAGCAACAGTAAAATGTTCAGAAAATATAAGTGTGATGCTGTAACATTTTTTTTTAATCTTCTTAACATGTTTTTTTTTGTTGTAATACTGGAATATTCTGCATGTATACTAAAATAAGAACTTTTAAAATTGTACAAATCGGTACCATAAAACTTGACAGAGAATAAAAACGAGGCGTTCTCTTACTGCAACAAACACAGATTGCTAGTATTCCTCTTGACCAGGGAGAAAGAACAAATAAACGCCAAATAATGAAACCAAAAAAAAAAAAAGAAAAAAAAGAAACAAAAGCAAAAAAGAAATGAGAGGTTTTATGTACACAGGCAGAAACTGAAGCTGATGTTTAACTTTTGGCAGTAAACTTAAAGCTGTCCAAAGATGAAAATCCAATACCGTGGGTAGTATCTGACATGTTTTGACAACCGTAAGAACATGAAATATGAACCGCAAAGAGTTAAACATGAATTTGTTCCTGTGTAGCTGCAGCAAAAGAAAGAACAATTATTTGTCGTAATAATGATAATAATAATTAATAATAATAATAATAATATAAAAAAAACAACAATAATAATCATAATAATATAATAACAATAAAAAAAAAGAGATTGAACAAGAACCAACACGCTTAAAAAAGGATGTTCTGGTTTCAGCCTCTCTGTATATGTGGCTCAGAAAAAAAACAGCTTGTGTTATTTTCAAGTGTGCACATTTGTATTTTTAAGATGTTTAAATAGCGACATATGTTGATACAACAGATGTCGCTGCCAACATATTTTGGTTGCTGGGAAATAACACAATCATATTTTTTCTGAACTACATTTACCGTGCTGGCAGAAACAGCTTCATCCTGTTTTTTTTTTTAAGAGTGCACTTGGCGCAAGTTGGATCCTCAAAAGTGATATATCACACGTCTGCACATTGCTCTGTACATACCTAACATGGAGAGTAGTTTGCTTTCCGAATATAGTTTTCAAGTTACAAAAAAGAAAAACAAAAAAAAAAAACAAAAAAAAAAGGAGAAAAAAAAGAAAAGAAAATGCACTGCGTTGCAAGAGTGTCCATTTAAGTTTAAGGCGATTTTTAGAGCTCACAGGTTTTTACTCGTTGTGATTGATCATCATTGGTGGACTCCGAATGAGGAAGTGATCATTCATTGGTGGACTTGGTTATGGGATAGTGATTGTAAAATGAAGGGGAATGGGTGGTTGGACATAGGGGGGGCGGGGGGGGATGTGGCGTGGAAGAAGGGCAGCTTTTCTTTTTCACGTCTTCTCTGCAGTAAAGAAGGAAAACAAAGAATCATCCACAGTTTTTTTTTTCTTTTGTTTTTTTAAAAGTTGAATCCATTGTTGAGTCTTGTCTCTTTTTGGGAGTAGAATTTTTAAAAAAACACAAAAGAAAAACCAAAAACAATAATTTGAGTAGCGTTGTTCACAGATACTCAGTCCTCATGTGTTCATTTTGTCTGTGGGCAGCTACTGAAGCTAGTGGTCTCAATCGTCACATTGTTATTTCTTGTTGTGTGTTTACCCCTGGAGTTGTTGTTTATTTATTATAAGGCCACCATACTGTGAAGATGCTGTGAGCGTCTTCAAAGTATCAACAACCCAGAGTCTTGTCACGCCATCTAAAACCACAGTACCTGCTGAATTCTGCGCACACAACAACACGTGGATAAAAAGCGTTTTTCTGTTTCAACCGTTTGACCTTCCTGACACCGAGTCATTACTGCTCCTTTCTCCTTTCTTACATCACGCAGTCGCTGGATCCCATACTAACTTTAATCAGTCTTTGACTTTGCTTCTATCTCTTTCTCTTTCTTTCTCTTGTGTTTTTTTTTTTTTTTTTTCTTTCCCCCACGTACATCGCTAAGAGAGCAACTAAGGGGAAATACACCCCGCTCAAGAAAGCTGTTGTGGGAATACAATCTCTCTCAGGGACCATCAAGGAAGTATGTGAATCCAGTCCACACAAAAAAAAAGTATATAGAACCTCTAATAAACTAAACAGTTTGCTATAAGTAAGTCATCTTGATCGTACAGCAACGTTTTTACTTCCAAACAGACAAACTGGTGACATAACAGATTTTTTCCCAGCCCTGCAATGCTCAAGTCTGTAGAAAGACAGGGGGAGAGAGAGAGAGACATCGGAGGGGGGGAAGGATAGATTCGGGGATAACTTGGGAGCAGTTTGAGTCCAAGCGTTCATTATGTGTTCGTTAAAACAAATCGTCTTGGAGGACAAAGAAGGCGCCACGGGAGGGAGAGCTTGTTAAACGGTCGGTTTGACGAATTGGCGTGAACTGATCAGTTGGTAGTCGGTAACAATTGTGAATCGAGGGGTTTGAACCCTCGGTTAACAAATCCTCATGGAATCAATACATCAGAAATCAGGGGCGTCCACTCATTTAAGACTACTGTTAAGAGTCTTCACCGTCATCATCATTGTTAATGCAGCAGTCTTTGGTCCCGTACAAATCTGCCAGCTTCTTAAACCTCGGCCCCCAACTCTGCAGATAGTCATAATCCAAGTCAGACTCTGTCGTCACAGACTCGAGGGAACTCAACGACCCAGCCAGTGATCCTCTGCCTTCGTAGCCGTAGATCTGGATGGAGTCGTAGGGCGGCGCGGTAGGGTCGCTGTCGGCTTCGGCGATTCGAGTCTTGATGAAGTCGTCCACGTCCACGCTGTTGGCTGCCGTACGGCCCAGACCAGGCCTGAGGGGATACTGAAGCTCGGGTTTGATGTCCTTCCTCGGCAGGAAACCGTTGGCACCATCTGGGTTCTGAATAGTTAGACAGAGAGAACATTGCTTTAAAACCCAACACTTAGATAAGGTGGTAAAGACACTTTCAGAAGTGTTACAGAGAAAGATATTTACTTATTTGCAAGTGGATGAGGTATAGCATGATGTCCCAAATATGAAGACAGATAGCTATATTTGTTCTAACTATTTAAAAAAATAAGATGTTAAAAAGCCACCATGCCACTTTTCATACATTGCTTTAAAACCTAACACTCAGATAAGGTGGTAAAGACACTTTCAGAGGTGTTACAGAACAAGAGAGAGCTGAGAAAGTTATCTGCTTATTTGCTGGTGGATGAGGTGTATCATGTCATCCAAATATCAACAAAAGACAAAGCCACATATGAAGACTGATACCTACATTTGTTTTTACTATTATTGTAAAACAATAAGGTGTTAAAAGTCACCATGCCCCTCTGCATACCTGCAACGTAGCAATGTCAAAAGCCTCGGTGTCCTCCTCGCCACCTCCCTCATCATCATACGTGATGATATTCTCTCTGATGTCCTCCTCCTCAAACACTATCAAAGGCTCCTTCTTCTGGCGCCTCAGTGCAACAAACAACACCACTATAGCTGCCAAAGAGAAACACACAATTAAAATATTGCTCTGGATTCAGTTATTACATAAGTATCCTCACACAATCTATGCAAAAAAAGAAAGAAAAAAAAAGAGAAAAAGTGAGCATTAGATAATTAGCGCACACTGTGGGAAATACTGTAATTAGACCTCGGACAGTTTAATTAATATCATTATTGTATTGTGCTACACAAACATGCCATTTTAATTGCAGGTGGTTATAAACACGTCTTCTAAAATGTTCTCAGTTGTGTGGTGTTGTGAGTAAAATTCAGAGTAGTCTCCAGCTGTGACAATACAATGTGCAAATACAATACTGTTTTTAAAAAAAAGGAAAAAGGTGACAGATAACAGCTGCAATGTGGGTTACCTGGTGGGCTAAGGAAGAAAACTAAGGCTGAAGACTTTTGAAAAAATAACAACAAAGACTGATAGTCCCCCAGACAATAATCCACCCACACTGAATTATTATTCAAGGATTGCTTTTAAGAGGGAGGAAGTGACTCCAGGACTTCTAATCTTAACCAGAGCTCAAATGACGCAGTGCAAAAACACATGAAAGACATCAACAAAGGAGATAGACTGACTCCTAATGTGTGTCACCTCAGTGCTAAAGCAAATATCAGGCATGTTTGCTATTATTGGGACAGTGCCTTGACAGATTGGGTTAAAAGACTTATTCTGTAAACACACCGCTAGATAATCTCGACCAATTGAAATTCCATGTAGCAACCAGGAAATCTTATGTAAATCAGTAATCCCTTTTTTTTTTTCGGTGTTCACAACCAAACAAAAATCTCCAATTTCGAACCACATTTTAGCTCCTTACCCAGCAAGATGACGATACAGGCCAGTATAGCTATCAGCGCCCCGGTGCTGAGACCGGCAGGTAGGACGTAGGGCTCCACGTTACACGAGAGGATGGTGTCTCTGCTGTCACAGGAGCAGACTCTGATGGTCAGGGTGTTGGTGCTGCTCAAGGCGGGGACGCCGTTGTCGTTTATCTCGATGGGGAGATAGTAAACGTCCTGGGTGAGGCGGCTGAATCCTTTACGGAGCACGTAGATACTGGATGTACTGTCTGTGGAGAAAGAGAGAGAGAAATATATATGTTAGAAAGTTGATAGAACAATGAGATAGAACTCATACACATCTTTTCTGTCTTTACCATTGTCATCCTCCTACACACACACACACAGACACATATATTGTAGACACAAGAGCCAATGAGGTGTGACTTTGGTGATATTAAAATTCCTGTCAGTGGGTCAATGTATCAGTTGAGGAGGAAATGTAATCAAAAGCCACCGCCCTCCTTCCTAAAAAAAAAAAAAAGACCCCCTCCCTTCTGTCTCCATCTCTTCTTTTCTACTGTCACATTAGCTTTATTGCAAACACAGGAAGAGATGATGAGGAACTTGGAAGGCATTTCAGAAGATCATATCACCATGCAAACAGTCTTCAACATTTACATTAAAAATACATTACAGAGCAATATCAGGCGGATACATCTAGAAGCTACTGTGCTGTCCTGCTTTTTTTTTTTTATTTCTCAGCTTTTAGTTTCAACTTTTAATCTCGACCTCAACTCAAACTTTATTCCAATTTTAATTTCAATTTTAATTAAATTCAAAAGCTATAATGTTTTAGCTTTGGAGCTCTTTGCAAATTCAACATCATCATCCAGTGTTACAGGCTTTTTTTTATTTATCTGTCTTGCTTTTTTATCTCTCTCTCTCTTGCTCTCTCACTCACACACACACACACACACACACACACACAGTTCATCTATTTATTGCAGGTATGAGATTCACTTGAAGATGGATGTCTCGCAACTACAGTATAACCACACATCTACAGGCCTAGAAAAATTGAATGACTTTCTTCTTTTCCAAGAATTGAGTCTGTAATGACTGTGCCTCCTTCAAATGACCCTATACTCCAGTAATGGTAAACAGACTGCATTTATATAGCGCTTCACTAGTCTACCGACCACTCAGAGCACTTTACAGCAAATGCTAACATTCACGCATTCACACACACACGCACAGACGCACACACACATGCACACACACACACACACACACACACACATCCATACACTAATAGTAGAGGCTGCCATGCAAGGTGGCAACTTGCTCATTACCAGGAGCGTGGTTATAGTGTTTCTTATCCAAAGTGCTTTACAGATGTTTGTAAAGCTCACTCACCCATTCACCCACACACACACATAGACACACACACAC
Source organism: Scomber japonicus (assembly GCF_027409825.1). Classification (NCBI taxonomy): domain Eukaryota; kingdom Metazoa; phylum Chordata; class Actinopteri; order Scombriformes; family Scombridae; genus Scomber; species Scomber japonicus. The sequence continues at coordinate 8,453,804 of NC_070591.1, read as the reverse complement.
ATAGACACACACACACACACACACACACACACACACACACACACACACACACACACACACACAAGGACACTTCAACATGCAGACTGGAGCAGCTGGGGATCAAACCACCTCTCTCTGTAAGACTTCCTGTCATAAAGCAGCAATAACCATCTTTATTTATGAAGTACAATTTAAAATACCAGCAAAATTTGAGCAATTCAAAGCGGTAAATGACTAACTCGCACTACAGGTGAAAGGAAAGAGGACAGAATGTAATCAATTCTAAGAAAGAAACAAAAAAACTCAAAAAAGGGTTAAATAAAACTTTTCACCCCAGAAGAACGAGAGGGTAACGAGAAGGTAACCCCACCCTGTATCTCTCTGATACTGATGTCACTGTCATCTGTCGCTATCAGCCTCCTGCCAACACTGGTACTCCCTGACAGCTGTCTGTGTGCATGTGTGTGTGCGTGCATGTTTGTGTGAGATCTATCTGTCTGTCTCTATGTATCTGCCTGTTATGTCTGTATAAATGTATAACTGCTCTGATATTCTCCCTGTAATATGTGTAATGTAACAGGGAGGTGCATCTGGTCCTGTTTACTTAAGATACACTCCCTGATTTTATTATAGTGCCCAGTAGTTCCCTCAAATCCCTGTTGATGATATACAACTCAACACAATTAACATTTCCTCATTTTCTTTCTGTAGTCTGTCTCCTACAGCCTCTTTTTCTCTCTCTATATTCCCCTTCTCTAGCCTCTTTCTCTCCTTCTTTTCTTTTTTTTCTTTCTATAAGTCTCTCTCCCAGTACTCACAGAACTTAATTCAATCAGTGGGCCCCCCTAAGATATATGTACAGACGGACAGAGACCCCACCGCAATTAATACAGCCCCAAGGACGAGTGCATTCGTGTATGAGTGTGTGTGTGAGGGAGAGGGAGAGGGAGAGGGAGAGAGAGGGAGAGAGAGGGAGAGAGAGAGATATTTCAGAGCACCTGCTGCTTTCTACAAGGTACTGTAAGTCTCCATCTGGATATGCTTTGATCTAATCTGAGTAGGGAGAGAGAGAGAGAAACAGTGTTGACTAGCTGCTAGAGAGAGCTGGAACCAGAAAGAGAGAAAGACAGAAAGAGTGGGAAAAGAAACAAAGTGGGAGAAATAAAAGGAGATATAATTTGAAATGTCATCTACCTCTGTTGTCTTTGAGGGAGAAGTTGTGGTTGTAGGCGACTTCTGGAGCAAGGCTGAACGTGAAGTGTTGTCTGTGAGCCATCTCGTCTTTGTCCACTGCGCTTATGGTTTCAATTACCTAAAACACCACACACACACACACACACAGAGGAACACATCAATTAAACTGTTTTTTGGTACATTTTTGGGTTTGTTTACTATAATCCTCCCAATTACATGCTTATTCTGTACATGCATGTTCAAACACACACTCACACACACACAGACGTACCTTTCCTGGTGCAACAGTTTCACACATGAGGACTTCATTGTTGGTAGCGAACTCTGGGGCGTTGTCATTCACGTCTTTCACTTTGATGTTAACACGTACTTTGGTGTCCTGATGGTGGCCTCCTACACACACACACACACACACAAAATATACAGTGCAAAATCATTAGCATTGTGCTGCATACAGGATTTCAAACCAGAGTCAAATTATGAAAGAGAGGATGCCATTTGTGTTGTGCTTGTGTGTTTTGCATTCTAATTTATGTTTAACACTGGCTGACCACAAAGCTACAGTAACTGTGAATATTTTCCAGCAAGCTTCCCTGTCAGTCAGTCAGCCACTCACCCAGCTATTTGTTATTTATGATTTGTAAAAATTATAGACACGAGGGTGAGAAACATCAAAATATTCAGTCAGGCAGTCTGCCACTTAGTTAGCTTGCTCCCACGCTTTTTCACTGAAACCATTTTGATGTACAAAAGTGACAAATGTCAAGTTATGCCCGCTGGAGATAAATTGAAGAAGAAAATGGTGTGAAGCACACAGAGTGATGTTTAAACAGTCAAAGCAGACACGCATATGCAGCAAACATGAACTCAGAGAGAGTCTGATTCATTCAGAATATCAACTAAGAAAGACTAAGAGATAACAGTTTATTTTTCTGTCCATTCATCTGTTAAAAAAAGAGTACTAACTAATTAAAAAAAGAACTAAACATCAATTTCTTCACTGTTCTCTCTGCCTTGCATATTTGCAATTCTAGTCAGTATGATTTTTCCACTACCCTGTCATTACGAGGCATGTATTTAGCTTCCCAGAGTCCGTTAGCGGTTAGCATAGCCTGCAATAGTCCTAGCTTTGTGGGCGGCGAGCCCGTTTCCATCTGGCTGTCTGGCGTCTAGCATGCCACAGGGAAACCACGTGGCGCTCGGCTAGTTTGAGCCCCAACCACAGAATACCAGGGTGGGGCCACTGTGGCTCGCTGGCTGAAGACTTTGTGGGGTTCCAGAGGGTCTGTGGGTCGACTGGTATTCCCCTCTTCTCTCCCTGTCTTTCTTGCCATAGCTAGCAAGAGTGTTTGTGGTGGAGATACAGTTAAAAAGTTTTAGTTCTGCTTCAACTGTTTTCTTTTTAGGTTTTGTGTTGTAACTGACTCACTTACTCAGTAATAAACAGTTAAAGTCAACTCTTCAAGTCTATGAAAAGGGAAAATCTCTCTGGTGGTCTTCAGATTTAAAAATATATTCATGTTTAAAAAAAAGAAGTTTAAGTTATGCAGCTGAACTGACTAAACTTGTATTTCTGTCAAAAAACGTCTCATGAAGACTACAGGATATGCCACGCAGCCATGCAAATGAACACTGGCCTTGAACACTGAACATTAACCAGGATAAGAGCTGGACACATGCAACAAAAATAATACCACTAAGCGTCTTCTCTATATCAGTCTGCAGAAAGCCAATGGCTAAAACCGAGCATATAATTAATTTACTAAGGTTTAGGCAGTTCTTCACTGACATTCACAGCAAAAATGCTGACTTTGGTCTCACCCGGAGGGGGAAAAAAAATGAAAGGCAGCAGCTTGAATCCACTTAGAGTCTGTACATAAGATGTCATGGAGTGTATCCAGCACCGCAGAATGACAGGTTGGGTTCTGGATGCCAGCAAATGTACAGCCTGGTGGCTATCTGGGATTTTTCCATCTGTTTGTTCATCTTTGACTTTGTCTCTCTTTCCTACATCAGAATATATATTTAATTTAATTTCAGTAGCACGAATCACGCAGCAGCCAGGATGGAAAAGAAAGAAAAAAAAATGAAGGCAGACTGTAGCTTTTTAACTAACTGCTCTCCTGAAATATCTGAAAATATCAGTAAATTAGCATTGACAGCCTCATAGCCGTCGTGTCACTTCACATTCAAACGTAATAGGTTTGAGTGTGGAGACATAACAGTAATGATTCACATCCCCAATATTTTCCCAGCTCGTACCATGATTGTGATTTGAAGTGTGTGTGTGTGTGTGTGTGTGTGTGTGTGTGTGTGTTTATAGCCTATGTTTGATGAGATAGACTCATCACACATAGATTCAATCCCAGTTCTCTCCAAATGTTTCTAGATTTGGATGTGTGTGTGTGTCTGGTTTGTACCAGTCTGCAAACGTACCTATCTCTGTAGCCGACACAGATATATTATGCCAGGCCTGTGCTTCTCTGTCCAGCGGTCTCGTCGTGGTAATCATGCCGTCTTCCGAGTTTACGCTGAAGAACTGCTCAACGTCGGTGTACCGAGGGATCATGTACCTGTACAGAGAATTAACACACATGCATCACAGTGCTATAACACATTAGGATCAAGAGATTTGTACCCTTACACCCTATTTTTTCACTATTTTCTGAGTAAAAAAGCTGAAGCTGCACTATGGAGGGATCTGTTGAGCTTTCAGTTGCATTAAAGTGAAAATAATTCGGTAAGGCATGTCTGTTGGGGGAAATATTTGTATTCTCCGGGTCATTCTCTGAGCATTTTCTATACTGGGAGCAGTAGGTCATGACCTGTCTCTTTCAGAGCGGTTCATCTCTCTGTCAGCTTGGGTTAAGCAGCTATCTCGATAAGGCTGGCTGTATCCTGTGGTAACTGAGGTCAGGTGGAGATATGCTGTGCTTTGTGCAGACGGTCACATTGGTCTCCTCTTAGATAACAAGTGATGTGTGACTTTCGTTGATGTGAGTCAGCATAGTGTCTTATTTATAGTTCAGTAGCCAATAGAGGCATATATGTGTGAAGCATAGCCATATCTGGCGGTAGTAAGGGTGAGGATTTGGTGAAGGGTTTAAAGACTGCAGTGTTTTATTTGTACTGTCTGTTTTCCTCGATGGAGCTTCAGTAAATGTTCCTGACCTGAACTCCTGCCAAGTTCTTCACTTTGGGTTAACTTGCTCTCCATCACAAATCCTACAGTGTCTGGACTTATGTTGAAAGAACCAATGATTGTTTTTATGTTTTTTTTTATAACATGTTGTCAGCTATGCTTTTGTAATCCTATTGTGCATTTCTTTCTGTTGAAAATGTTGTTCTATGTAATCTGTGTTTCTGCATGAAAAACATATGAGTGTAAAGCCAAGCTTGTCTAAGTCATATTGTTTGTTCAGTGTAGCTGAAGGAACACTGTTTAAAAATAGTGTTTTTTTTTGTCTATTCTTTGGGGATGTACCATGAAATTTTTAGTGTAAATCCTCAGTACAAGCCTGTCTGAGTGAATGTGTTTGTGTGAGTGTGTACATCACGTGTGTCTCTGTGTGTCTGTGTTACCTGACGGGGTTGTTAGCGACATCGGTGTCCTTGGCGTGGACTCGACCCACCAGGGTGCCTTCGGGCGCATTCTCCTCTACCTCAAAAGTGTAACTGGGAGCTATGAACACAGGAGGCTCATCTGCATCCTCCACTGATATCTATGAACACACACACACACTCAGTTTCTGATGCCAATAAACCCTCCCATTCACAAATCTAAGCATACATCGACACACATACATACCTTTATCGTGGCTTCATCTTTATAAGGCCCCCAAGCAAGGAATTGTGGGTCAAGATGAGGGTTGGATCCCTCCACCTTCAAACTGTACGACCTTTTAGTCTCAAAGTCAACCGGCTGGGAAAGACAGACAGACAGACAGACAAGAGTGAGCGAGAGGGGACAAGTCATGTGATCAGTATCTTCAAATTAAATGCCTGTCAAACATTTACTGTGAAACTCATTTAAATGGTGTATTATATTTTAATATCTGCATGCTGGGAAAAAAAGCCATATGTCCACTGCAGAGGTTGTCATGGCCTTGTGGAATACAGTGAGTGACCAGTTCTGTACCCTTGTCTTCTGGTAGGGGGAGCTGTTGCTACATGAATTAAACACAGGCACGTTATCACTTGTGTTGACAGCTGCAGCACCACCACTATGACAGACCTACAAAACCAGAGAGTAACCCAAATACTGACTTATACCTCTGGGTACTATGCATTGCATGTTACATGATATGATCATTTTGGTACAAAAATGAAACATTTGGTTATTTCTGTTCACTATGAGATGAAAACAACACTAGTCTGATTTTTAGGATTAGGTTTGGAGGGTTTAGGGCTCCGTGAGAATCACAAGGTGGGGGATGAAATGTAAGTCCAAGGCCACAGGAACTGCTGACAACTTTTTCCTGTATGGTATTTCATTTCTACACCTTAACAATTGAAAAAGGTAAATTAGGAATTCATTATCATTTAAAATCGTTAGCATGGGTTTTCAATATCGCAGGCTGGCTAGTGTAAAACTCTGAGATCCAATTTACTCCGATTGAACCGAGCTTCAATTCACTTACTCTATATTGGGAGAAAACCTATTGACTCATCACAGGCTTGCTATTGAATTGTGTTGTTCCTTTTGTTTGTTTGTTTTTAAGGTATGCTGGTCAATGCCAAAATCGAAACCATCACACGCTTTCCACTCATCACATTTTCATTCAATAAAGAAAATGGCACAGCAATTACAAAGTGATGACCCTCAGCTAGATAGTCTTGCTCACTGGTGGGTGTTTTATGACACTTCCTCCTTCTCTTGACTTCTATCCTTATGTACTCAGCATATGCTACTGCAGGGGAAACTTTTAAGTCAACAAATGTGTCGGCAGTCATTTTTATAAAAGCCATAATACCCAAGAGACGCTCCTTGCCACGATTATGAGGACTACAGCATTGCCAGCAGCGCTTGGCTGCGACTCTGGCTCATCCGCAGCTCCGTCGTAGCCATAATCACAGTAAATAACACTCTCTTTTTGGTATCGCTGCTATATTATAAACCCAGATAATGACAAGTTTCACTTTTTTCTTCACTTTTTTTCTTTTTTTTTCTTTTTCCAGCTGGTGTGGGAATGTTGAACTGGCAAAGTCCCAGGAGCACACTTGATCTTTTTCATCTCCAGGCTACCATTGCTTAATGAAATCCCAAAGGGAGGAGAGAGGACTCATAAGCCTTGTGTAAAGTGTTATAAAAGCAGCAGAGTGAAGCTGCTATTAATGAATGAGTTTATCAGCGGTAACCAGTGATCCAGAAGCTCACCAAGACTCCAGATATTATGAATGGAAGCTGCTGATTGACAATATTTAGCATGATAAAAAAGTCCTACCAATATTAAACCAATGCAGAGGTAATAAAGACCAAGGTGGAGGCAAGGATATTATATTATTCTTTCCTTTTGCCATCATTTATCCATCATGTTGGCCAGTCCTCTTCATCTACAGGTAACTCCTCTAAAAACAGCTGGCGATGCTCTTTAATCTATCAGATTTAAATCTGTGTTCATGCGACGCAGCTGCCAAATGACTCAATACTGGAGTCATGATTCCTCTCAATGGATTATTCCACTTCTCATTCAGTCGCAGCAACATCTGACTCTGGTGTCTGTGTAGGTGTTTAACATGTTGATGACAGGTACAAAGCTAATAGGATGGATGTGACCCAGTTCTTTCATTTTCCCTCTTTCGTCACGCTCCCTCTGTCTCTGAGTCTCTCTCTCTCTGTCTCTGTCTCCTTTGGCCCTCTTACTCTCTCTCTCTCTCCCTCTTTCTTTCTTTCACTTCTTTCTACAGAGCATTCTCTCTTTCATTCCCTCCCTCTGTAATCAGTGTGAGATAATAATATTCACAATAATGCCCGCACCCCCCTGTGCTCCTAATACATACACTCACACACACTCACACACTTACACGCAGCTCCTTAATATTCCGTGGACTGCTTTCGTCAGGACACAGTTGAAAGAGAATAGCTGATTAAAGCTCATCCCCGTGTGTGTGTGAGCGAGTGTGTTTGTGTTTGTGAGAAGGAGAGTTGGAGAATAGAGATTAGTGAAGGCTACTCCTGATGCTGATTTGAAAGTGTGTTTAGGTGTGAGCCTGTACACATGTTTGTGTGTGTGTGTGTGTGTGTGTGTGTGTGTGTGTGTGTGTGTGCATATGTAGTGTGTGTTTGGCCTTTAATTTTGCGTGACACTGCCTTCAGGGGGCAAAAGGTGATGATTTCCCCTGAGAGGAATCAAAACACAATAATCTCACACACACACACACACACACACACACACACACACACACACACACACACACACACACACACACACACACACACACACACACACACACACACACACACACACACACACAAACACACACACACACGAGTTTAGATGCAATAATCAGATTGAGAGTAGTACAAGTAGGTTGCATGGTGCGAGCAGCTCTCATTTTCTGCTCTCTCTCTCGCACATACACACACGCACACACACATGTGCACACACAGACACATACTTCAAATCAGCCGCAGGCTATTAAGCTATTATTCCAAGAGACACAGGGATCCGTGATGAAGGATTGTTGTGTGATAGCTCCTGGTGTCAGTCAATGGCACGTACACACACACACACACACACACACACAATAAAAAAAAACATCAAGTTATTTCAAGTTAAAAATATAAGCAAGCTGTTAACTGAAGTAGTACTGAATAGTTGGTTGAGTTTGTTAATTAGGCTACATTCACATTACATGCTGAAGTGGCCCAAATCCAAATCTTTTTCCCCCAAATGACTCAGATTTGATTTTTTTTCTTCAGAAAAGTGTCGACAAACCACAATCAGATTGATTTTTTTCATATCAGATCTGGGTCACTTGGATATGTGGTCCTAGATCTGATTCATATCTGATCTCTAGTTATGTGAATGTTTGTTCATTTATCTCTTGTTATATGTCAAAAATCAGAATAAGAATATTTCTACATGTCTATTCTTTTCCTGTTAAAGCACTTTGATGACTCATCCTGCACTCAAGGGCGTTTACAAAAGTTCATCCATTCAAATGTGAGTATCTAACCACACCGGTCATATAAAACCTGCACTCGACCGTCCGTGGGTCTAAGTAGCTAACAGAGCAATATGGAGAGAGATAGAGTGAGATGTGTGTTTATATATTTTCCTGATCAACAAAAGAAGAGGCGTGTGTGTGTGTGTGTGTGTGTGTGTGTGTGTGTGTGTCTGTGTGTGTGTGTGTGGAGCCAACAGTCGTCTATAGTTGTGTTTCTCTCTGCAGCTCTGTATTGCGCTTAACTTTAAGCCTTGCTCACTTTTAGAGAGGCCCAATAAAATGCGAAAGATTTGATTTAAAGCCCTCTTGTAACTGTGCACCGCTCAAATATTCCGTTTCACTTGCAAATACGTCACAGCGCCAAAGCTAAAGACGCTAACTTCCATTTCACAGGGACTTTAAGGCCAGTAATGAGGATGTGGCCTCAGTTGTTCTATTGTGGTGCTGACATATCGGCAAATCACAAGACTTTAAGTCATGATTGCATGTTGTGAGCTTTGGACTGTAATTAGAAACTTTTAGGTTGACTTGATTTCAAACAGTCAAATTCATTCAGCTGCATATAAGTGTGTGTGTATGTGTGTGTGTGTGTGTGTGTGTGTGTGCAGTGAGGTCACCAGCTCTGTCTAGTTTCAGTTTGACTAAGTTTAGCAGAAGATGTTTACATATGCATTCAATACCTCTAAAGTACATAGTTCTACATTTGGCTGTGTTACAGTCAAACATACACACACACACACACACACACACAACACACATATGCACACATATATAGGCAGTGTCCCACTTGAGTGTCATCAGCTGCTCTCATTACTCTAACTGGGCTTTTCTCTTTTGCTCATCAACACATTTAGTTGGAATATTTTAACAACTTCTTTTTTAACTGATCCCATTGTTTTTTGTCACATTTTATCTATAGTATTATCTGTACTTCAGTTCTTTTTCAAATTTGGTCCATTTATACATTTCCCTCCTTAGAGCTGGCCAGTACAACCACATATTGTGCAACTGTTGACTGATGCCTGAACACAGGGGTTAACACACCTTGCTCCAGGGCAAACAAATTGGCATTGCTAATAGAGGAGAGGGAACATTATTCATTAAAATCATTTCCCTGCTCAGCCCTGGTGATACTAGTGGGAAGAGAGCCCCGACCCTGGCAGTCTTAATGCCATGTTGCAGTACTGAGCTGCAGCAGAGGAATCGCTCATGCAGGCGGCTGTGAGAAAAAAGCAAGAAACAGACTGGTATCGATTGATTCAGACGGAGATTTTCCCACAGCATCAGTAAAAACGAGCTGTGGGTTTGTCAGTCTGGCTCCTCTTTTGAGTAACGTCATTGCTGTCTGGACTGGCAATGTAACTTGCCACGAATACCACATATTTTCATGCACATAATTACATATTTGAATGCCAAGAGTTACTTTCTTTCACCAAATAAGGAGTTGCAGTTTTTTTCCACTTGGTCATCTTTCATACCGTTTAACATGCGGGCTCAGGTGGTATTTTGTGGGCTCTTGATTAAGTTTAAAGTTAGATTAACCTCAAATTGTCTTACAAAATATCCTCTTTCAAATTTCTTAGACACAAACCAAAAGAGAGGGAAAAAAACTGACCAACTTTGGAGTAGATTTGAATCTCATTTCCTCCTAACATATTTTATTTAGTTTAGTTTTATTTTAGTTTATTTGCCCAGTAATGAGGATACAAATGTATTCAATAGAAAATAGAGTAATTATAGCACAGGAAGGGGAGTAGGCCTAAAAGGCGTATTAACAAAACAAAACAGAACAAACAAACAATGCAAACACAAACACAAAACACACAAGCAAGCATAAGCATACACAAAAGAAAAAGAAAAGACAATATGTAAAACCAGTAGAAGCATCTTACCATAATGCTATTTTTTTATCATCTGGCAAAGAAATGTCATGATATAGACTGACTATGTGTCTGGTATGTGTGTGTATTAGAAAGAGAGAGAGAGACAGAGAGAGAGAGAGAGTATGAAAAAGTAATTGCGTGTGCTGAGCTGCATCACTGAAAGCCATAGTTATTGTGTGTTTGTGTGTGTGTGATGGGTGTAGGTTACAGTCACAGTGCAGAAGATGAGCTCTCTGGCCTCAGGAAGCATGGAAGTTAATGCACTCTCTCTCTCTCTCTCTCTCTCTCTCCCTCTCCCTCTCTCTCTCACACGCACACGCACACGCACATACACAAACACAAACACAAACACACAACATAACTTCCACCCACCTTACTGCTCCATATTTCTGTCTTTTGCCATCCCTCCTTTTCTTTACTCTGTTCCTTTCTTTCTCTCTTTCTTTCCGAACACATTACATTAACACAGAAATATGGACACAGACCTAAATGCGGACTGGATGAGGCTCAAACTCTGAACTGCTTGGTCTAAAGGAAAAGTGCAGTCTCGACTACATTTCGCTGCTGATAAAATGAAAAAAGTGGGTGATGATGTACACTTTTTCCCCCTTACAAGTGCTGTAGCTGTTAAATCAGCTGCTATCAGCTAACAGTATGTAACACCAACATTTTTCACCAGAAAGTGCTTCAATTGATCAAATGTTCTGCACTTTTACGACCACAGCAACAATAACCAACATCTCTATTGTTGCTTTCTCCCTCTCCATTGTGGATTTCATCACCGTGAACTGTCAGCTATGAATTAGGAAACCTCGCTTTTCCTTTGGACGTGTTAAAACTTATTATTAAGGACATTGTGCACTATGATGACTGTATTCAAGCAACTTCTACTAGCCTTGACTATATCTGTCCTGTCATCCCAATTCCATCCTTACTACTATCCTCTCCTTAAAGCAGCTGTAATTAATATTTTATTGGCAACAGTATCAAATGAAAGTGTGTAGGTTGTGGCTCGTAGTGATGAACCTACACATAATTATCAGCTAGTCTGCACCTCCCCTCAGCTATATAAAGCTTTATAGTGAGTTTCAGCTCATTTTTTAACTGTCCAGCTGCAAATGTACAGTTTTGGTTCACTGTCAGTACTCTCATAGGTAAGTTTTTGGCTGCAGCAAAGCTCTAAAAATCCTCTGTATGCTACTTGCTAAGCACTAGCAAACAGAAACAGTTAGCTGTAGACGAGCTGGTGAACATAATAGAGAGTTCAGCAGCTTAAAGAGCCAGATATTTCCCTCAGGACTTGGTAGAGACCAAACACAGAGCAAAAAGAGAGTGAATTCACCAGGTGGACAGAAATCATTAGCAATTGTTTGCTAGCAGCTTCAACATATCAACTTAACTTGTGTACGCTGCCCCCAAGTGGCCAAAAAAAAAAAATCAACTAAGGCGGGTTTAAGTTTAGCCACATCTCTTTCTTACCTTCTTTAGTTTAATAACGGCCTCCTTGGTCTCGGAGTCAGTTGATAGTTCGAACATGGGCAATCCATCTCCGTCTATCAAGCGGTAGTTGACGATCCCGTTGTCTCCAAGGTCAGGGTCTTTGGCCTTAAGGCGGCCCACCTCCTCTCCTGGCACTTTATCCTCTGACACAGACATGGAATACACACCTAAAAAAATAAAAAATAGTATATGGTGATGTTAGGAGTCGACGTATAGTTGGTATTCAACACTCTCAAAGAGTCTTTAGAGAATTCTGGCCGTCTGCCACTGTGTTTACTATCTGAGGCAGGGTCAGTTTTGGAGGGCAGAGAGGGATTAATATGAACTATACCATCTGTCTCATATGGCCTAAAGGATATTAATATCCCCTATAGTGTCAGGTTTGTGTGTATGTGTGTGTCTGAGGGAGTAGACACCTGGCTTGCAGAATGAGAGCAGTAGGACCATATGTCTTCTCTCTCTCCTCTTTTATCCTTTCTCCCTTTCTCTTGTGTACTTTCTGCCTATCACCTCACTACTCTTTAAATCTTTGCTCATTTAATCTCATCTGTCTTCTGTCTTTGCTCATTTTATGATTAAATCCTTCTCTGCTCTCCTCCTCCTCCTCCTCAATGTCTCACCTCTGTCTTTCATCCTATTTCCACTCTTTTCCCAATCCCCTTCCTCCTCCTCCTCCTCCTCCTCCTCCTCCTCCTCTGGTTCTAGGCTTTGAGTAGCACTCATCATTTTATGACTTGTACTCTGTTAGCATGTTTATCCTTCACGTCCAGGTCTAGCAATCCTGTGAGTCATGAAATTCATTTTGTCACGTGGCTTCAAGGCAGATGCGAGAGGAAAAGGAGGAGCGGTTTGATCCATCCATCCTAGGTCTCTCCTGTCACCACCCAAAACCTCCACTTTTGTCTGCCACATCTGTATCGATCCTCACCAAATCCCTCCTTCTTCATCTCTGTCCCTGCATTTTAAACTCCTCGCCATACTCTCAATTGCACCTTCCCCTTTTCCACAATATCCTTCCAAATCTCTCCATCCATCCTCTTCCTCCCTCCTCCCCGCCCTATTTGTCTCACAGCTATCTTTCCTCTCCTCCTCCTCTCTCTCCCCTGCATGCCTGTTCTGGCTAAAAAGCTCATTTCATCCCTGCCCTCCCTCTGCCCCTTTCCCTCCCTCTCTTCTCCTGTCGTTCCATTCTTGCTTTTCCTAAGTAGCTTAACTTCAATGGCTTCTGGCAGCTGAGTTAAACATTGTATGACAGAACACACAGGCAGCCCGGCACACCTGGCTGCAGGCTAAAATCAAGCACAGCACATACAGGAAATGTACGTTTTTGTGCAGGGACCACAGTGGAAGTAAATGTGAGTTTCAGTGAGGCTAAAAAAAAACAAGTAATAACCTAATGAATCAGGCATACTTTGTAAAAACAGCGGTTTATTTGAGAAAGTGAATGAGAAAGTGCTTTCATTAAACTCCAACATGAATGATTGTGCTATTTGTTTTCACCCAGATAAGTAATTTTCAAGTAAGGACTGAAATTAGAAGAATAATACATTATATTATTCTTCTGTAGGAAAATGAATAATGGTGATCATGCATTACTTTGTAATGTGTCACTACTCACGCTGGTGTCTTTGCTGTGTCATGATGCTTGATAATACCGCAAATGTGTTTTTATATTAAATGTGGGGAATTTATCAGCAACTGAACTTGGTAGGCAGAGTTTTAGCTCATCCTGTACAACAATTTATTAAAACACATCTATAACCTGTTAACCTGTAATTTATTTAAATGACTATTAGTTTGAGTGGTTGTCTGGAGAGTTGTTTATTAATGCATAGAGCTGATATATCTCTGTGGTGTGTGTTATTTACTGTGGTGGGTGTGGTCTTGGGGTTAGCATATTATTTAAAGAAACTTATGTTAAAAAAGTTACTTGAGGAACATTGGGAGCTTATTTTTGTAGTAACTTAAACGCTGTTAAAAGTTGAAACACTTAACATTACTACCAGTGCTTTGGTGATTTTACCATAATTTTACCAAATGCAGTATTGAACAGCTGATTTTGGGCTCTAAGACAACTGTATGGGTCCTTGTAAGCATGTGATGGCAAAATGTACATTAAGCAGACCCTACGTCACTATGCAGATATCAACATTATAATTCAAGAGTTACAGTAGTATAGTTACATGTAAATGTAAAAACAATGTAAATTACACTTAAAATGAGGTACTATATGAAGACATAGCATTACTTTTCAACACAAAATTGACATGTTATCATTGAAATAACTAAAGTTCTATATACATGAAGTCAATTCTTATGACTATTGTTTGTTGGCCCACTGATACACTATGTGTTGTCTCAGTCACTAAGTTTAATCTGTTTTCATTTGTAACACTGGGAGAAGAACTTCAACTCAAATTTTGAGGATGGATTTAACATCCCTGCAGTGACACAGAAATGACCTCCGAAAGGTAATCATCTTTTCAAGTTAAGTCAAGTCAGGGGTCTTTCATTGATGGATCCCAGTTTGTTTGTTTTTTAATGTTTTTTATGGTGATGAGAAGAGACAGTTCTGTAATAGCAAACCTAAAAGACACTGCAGGTAATTGATATATGCAAATAAAAGCCGGCAGATATCAACGAAAAATATTATCTTTCACAGCTTCAAATGGCTTTTTATGATGTTTTGCTTTCGTTCATGTTTAAACAAGAATCAGAGGCAGCTAGCTGTGAAGAACGTTGTCTGACATATATTAACAGTATTTAACAGAAACATCTCTGTCGTGTCAATCTAATAAAGATAAAAATCCGACAGAGTTAAAACAAAACAACAATAAAACAATAGCTTGTTATTTGCTTTTGTTTTTCTGCTCCTCCTTCTGTCTGTGCTGTGGTGGATATTTGATGTTTGATAATGAATAGACAGGAAGAGAATTACAAGGACAGAAAGTCATGGAAGAGATGGAGAGACAGAGATCAAGCCTTTGGAGTGAGAGAAAGAAAGAAAAGCTGCTGTAACACATCAGAGGGAGTCATACTCTGATTATCATATATCATTTTCTGTATGTACTTATGTCTTTCATTATTTTCTCTCTCTTTGTATAAGTTTGTCTCTTTTCTGCCTCTCCTGTTTCTTTCTTGACTCTTACTTCTCATTTCCCATTTCTGTCTCTCTCTCTCTGCTTTCCCTCAGTCTGCCCAACTACTAAATAAGTAATCACTGTCCTCATTCACACCATCTGGGACACTTTTCTTGCAGGTGTTTGTACTGTCTGTACTTTTTTCCCCTCATTTTAACAAAGATCCTCACCACCACAACAACATATTGCTATTTGGTGTGCTGTCTTGTATCACAGATGTAAAGTGCCAGGGATGCAAAGCCGACATTTAAGTAATGCAAGGAGGCACTTTGTAAACACTTAAGACTGAAAACGTTTGGTCTGCTTCTTCTTTTTGTCCTTGTGATGTTATTCTAAAAATGTTTTATATTTATCCACGTTGGGTTAGAACCATTTTTAGAATAAGCTACTAGAAATCTACTGGGTGCCACAGCAGCAACTTTGGGACCGTTCCTCTTCACTAAACAGTTGTTTCATTCACGGATAGTTATTTTAAAAAACTGCTGCCGTAAATGCAACTTAATATAAATGAATACAATATAAATACTATGTCTATTGTTGATCATTTGCCACCAAACTCAAACTTTCACGATTTTAGGCTCCGTTGACTCGTGCTGTGTCTCAAATCTCACACTTCTGTACTCACACTTAATAATTTGAGTGCATAAGTGTGAAAAATGCAGTGCACTGTAAGTAACCAGTGCACTCAAAGCACTCAAAAAGTTGAGTTTGTAACTATGGACGCTTCTGGGCCTCAACAGTCGCCATCTTGGCTACTGTACAGGTACGTAGCAGAAGGGGAGAGACCACTTTTCAATCTGGAAATGTCAGTTGAGGATGTTTTAAGTATGGTGAACATCCCCACTTTATACATGCTTTTAATGGACTAAGCACCACTATACTGTTGTCACATATAAGCCATGAGTAGATGCTTGGGCTAATTTAAAGGTTTGTAATGATTTGGTACCCCAAATGACAACACATTTGCTAACACTAGCTAACTAGCTAATCGTCATTTCCGGTCAGAGTGCAACGGCTGTTTGATTTGAGACAACACTAACCTGTCGACAAATGCACACTATGCAAGTAAGTGCATAGTGTACCCAGAAGTTATTTGAGATGGTTTACACAAGTTCCAACTTGATGCTTTTCATTAATGAGCACGTGGCAGTATATACATGTGAATATTTTATGATGGAACGTAAACAAGCGTGTTCTCTGTTGCTCATAAAGACTCAGAATTTCCTCAAAATGCCCTTTTGTGATGGCCTGAAGAAGCAGATTATAACTGCAGTGGAAAACACTGATGCACAGTTTGCGTGTTGGAGTACACAGGAAGAGGAGTGATGGTTTTGACAGTCTCGTTCTCTCCTTCTTTGCATCTCTGCGTCTTTTTTTTTTTTTACATTCCCTCCCTCACTGCTTCTGCTCGTGTCTCTCCCTTTTCTCGCCTATTCAGCTTCTCCCCGGGCTAAATCCTGAGCCCCCCGTCTCCTCTTTTCTCTTCCTTCTTCTCGCCATCCAATTCTGCAGCTACTCTGCTGAATCCCTGCCAGGACTCCCTCTGCACAGAGCTAAAGGAGGGTGGTAGGGGGGGTTTGGAGGGGTGGTGTGAGGAAGTACAAAAAGAAAAAAGAGAGAGAGGAAAAAAAAGAACACATAGAGGCAAAAAAGAAAGTCTAAGCAGGAAAGATGGGGGGAAGAGACGCAGATACAAAGAAAGGAGGGGTGCTGGACAGAGAGGTGGACTGGATACTGCAGTGGTGCAAATCACTGCTGAAGTTTAGCGGTTCTATCAGGTGAAATAGAGAAGCTGAATTTCACCTGAGCAGCTACAGACTTTATACTTTGGGGTCACAAACAACCTCAGTTTTCTCCTTCCTATATTTTAGATTTTTTGGCACCTTATTTTTTAGTAACCGTTGACATTGAGCGACATGTAGGGCAGCCAACCGAACAGAGGGAAGAAACAAATCCCTCTGTGAATCCAATCAGAAAAGCACCATTTGACTATTTGATTACAGGGCTGCCCAAAGCCCAAGATGCAACCTAAAATGTCTTGTTTAGTCCTCGTCCAATAGTCCACAGCTCAAAGATAATCACTTTACTGTTATAGGCAATTATAGAAATCAGAAAATTCAAATTTTAAGAAGCTTGAACCAGAGAATATCAGCTTTTCTAAATATAGTTTTCCTTTTTTTTCAATTTCACATTGACAAAATCATTGACAACTACTTTTCAGCCCTACTTAATTGCATTGTTGTTGAGAGTCAGAAATATTAAGCATCATATTTGCTTTTCATACATACTCATTGAACATTTTTTGAACTACTAATACAAAAAAAAAGTTTCATGTGGTGTCCCCCTCTGTCTCGTTTCCTCCTTAACCATCATATTTACAGATTTTGACAAATCCAGGATAAACATCTCAACTACTTTTTTTTATTGCTCAGCAAATCATGTAATTTAACACATGTCCCAGGGAGAGTTTTAACACACACACACATACACACACACACACACACACACACACACACACACACACACACACACACACACACACCGACTGATGCGCATACGCCTAACAACACTGCAGGGAGCCAGTAAGAAGCTTTAATAATTGATCTGTTAAGTTATGTTTTGTGCCTCCTACGGTGATGTCCTCTTTTTTTTCTATATTGTTGGCTAGCAGTCTGTTTTTGGGTTACACACACACAAATATGCACGCACGCAAAAAGTGAGTGTGTGTGCTGGGAGTAAATATAGACTATAATGTGTCTATAATGTGGAAGATTTGACACTTTCACACCTTTTAAAGGCAATGACACACACACACACACACACACACACACACACACACACACACACATAGATCTGTGATTAGACTCACTCTGTGGGAACTTTGGAGGGTTGTCGTTGACATCTGTGAGGGTGATTTTAACCTCGGTGGTGCCCGACAGCCCGCCCATGTGACCACCCATGTCTTTGGCCTGGATGACGACGTCGTACTCCTGGCGGGCTTCGCGGTCCATGTTTGGCAAGGCCGTACGAATGATACCTGGATGGACACATTTAACATTGAATTAATGCTCGTTTTTCATCGTACTTATTTGTTTGATCGATGCAGTCTTGAATAAAATGTCAATACCTGAAAACATAAACTGGAAAACTGGAGGCTAATGAATGAAATCTTACATATCATTACATTTATTAATAATACATGCTTGTATCTGTACAGTATGTATACCCTGTCTATAGGCTAAGTGTGCGTTTCCATATGTACTTCTGAAGTTAATATGTTATATTTAGATGCCATTTATTTCAAGATAGCCCATTTTTGGATGAAGCACATCATCACTCATCATCCGTACAAATAAGAACTCTAGTTAAACATGTGTGAAGTCTTATTTTTCTCCATTTCAAGCCCCAGTAATCTTTTCTTTCTGTTTAATTCATCACCCACTGCTCTCTTTCCATCTCTCTCTTTCTTTCTCCACATGTCTAGCTGCAGTTTCAGGGAGTCTGGGGCTTTCTACTGTCATTTTATGCCAACTGCATATGTGTGTGTGTGTGTGTGTGTGCGTGTGTGTGTCTGTGTGTGTGCGTGTGTGTGTGACAGCATGAAAAGCTGATAATCTCCAAACCAATTAGAAATGTGAGCTATGGATTTGAGCCAGTCAAATACCCAACACTGGTTTGATTAGCCAGATTTACTCTGCCCAAATCTCTCTCCCTCTCCATGCCCTAACCACCACTCTCTTTCCACAAACTCACTCTCTCTACACCAATTTCTCTCTTTCCTTCTCTCCCTTAACCTCTGTCTTTCTGTCCTTCTTCTTCTTCTTCACTCTCTCTGACCCAACTCAGCTCTCTGTCTGCCCTAACCTCTATCCTTACATCCAATTTCTTCTTTCTATGGAAACCCAAATATTAGGCCTGGGCTGAGCAGAGACCAGTCTGAATGTCCTCTAGGGACACTTCTTTTTTTTCTCTTTTTTTTTCTTACAGCAGTGCCTTCTTTTCCTCACCAATTTCAGTGAAAATGTTGTGCTGTTACATGATCCCTGCAGCAGTGAGCTCTTTGCATTTTATATCAAGAGTGGTAGAAAGTAAAAAAATATATGACAGAAAGAAGCTGGTTTTCAGTAGGGTCTTATTAGAAAGCAGCTCCCACAAGGACATGTTAAGTGCTGCTAGCTGAAGTGGACAACAAATATATAATAGAAAAATAGTTCAAATGAATGGAGCAGAGGCTGAGATTTATTCCCCATGATGCATGACTATGTTGTGATATACAACCTTGCTTAAATCATACATTTGAATACATTTAATAATAATGATGGTGGCAGCAGTGGCTACTCTGGCTCCTGTCAGGCATGCATGTTGTTTTTTCGTGTTTTTTCGTGTTTTAGCTGTTTGTATTTTGCACATTGAGCTGAGTGCACATAATGTTGCTGTGCACCCCTCAAGTTTTACCTTTTGTGTATATTTGAAAAACTAAATTAATAGATAAATTTATTAGTTGGACTAAAGATGGTTAATAAATAAAGTATTAGTTTCAAGATGTCTAAATATCAGCTCTGAGAAGTAATTATATTAACTATATTAACATTCTCCTCATTGCATACCTCTAGTTGAGTTACTAACTGCAGGCAAATCCAAAGAGAGAAGTTTATGAAATTGAGTCAATTGCAGAGACACTAAATGAACATGACACATTTGAAATATGTTGTGATGATTAGAAGTTGTTAAAACTAAAACTATCTCACAGTTTGCACCACTGATTATGCAGGTTTATGTAACATGCAGCATCCATCTGGCTACAAAGTGTGGATGTGTAGTAGCACAAGCTGAACATCTGACTTTATACTGTCTACTTGCAGGATGTTGTTTAGTGTGGCTGCATGTGTCAGAAGAATCATGTGATTTCTATACCTCTGTGATGAAACATCAGCCTTATTGTAAGTTGTAAGTCTGTGTTAGATTGTGCTGCAGATGTCTCTCGACTGAGATCAGGCTTCTGTTTTTGAACCTCACCTGTTTGAGGCTCCACAGAGAAATACGGTTGTCCTTGCAGTATGCTGTACACCAGTCTGGCACTGTTGCCGTAGGTGGGGTCATCAGCATCTGTAGCTGTCACCTGCATCACCGACGTACCTGCGGAACAAGCACACAGACACGACAGACAAGTCAGGAGATGACTCTACCTCAGTGATTCGGTTCAAGAATAGTTTGACAAACAAGCTTGTCAGGGAGCATGTGCCAATTCACCTGCGTGCACCGTCTGGATGGGAAAAGGAAATGAAAAACACACTCCCCTCCTCTCAGACACTGCGGCTCAATTGCTCCTGTGAGGCTGGTCTCTGCTATTATTTCTCTACATTTCATCATTGTCGGGTGAAGACATCCACTCTCCAATTTTGGAGCTTTTCACGTTTTAAATAAAACATTACATTTCCTCCATGCGTTGACATAGTTGTGCAACCCCTGGATTTATGAAACCATTTCAAAAGCAATTGGATAATCTGAAAAATGCATGGCTGTCAGGCTCAAAAACAAGGTAGTTTATCTAAGTCCTCCCCCAAAACATTGATATTTTAAAGATGTGCTGTTTTTACCCAACAGCAATTTATTTCCAGCAAATTTCTCTTAACTGAACTTGACACAGGTAAACTGAGCAAATAGGGCAAATTGATTCAATTAGCAGAAGCCTGAAATACATTCTGTTAAGTTTGCATAAATGTTTAAAATGTCCTTTTTCAGGCGTGACACAACTCATCAAACTTAGTCACTAACAAATTCACAAAATCACTTTTTCTTAACCTGCACCACCTGTTAGAAAGACTAAAGTCAACTCACACTTATTCGTCTCCCCTTGTCTGTTGTAAATCTTAGTCATGTGAATGTTGTCTCACTGTATACATATATATCTAATCACATATTGTGTTAAGCTTCATCAATAAGAATATAGGAAAGTATAAAGTACCTCTCCTGTCATCTCTTATAGCCAGTAATAGCAGCTTATACCCCCTCAACACTTGCAGCTGCCGATCTCTCCTATTTCTAGAAGTTTTATAAGGCTTCACCAGCACATATTAAAAATAAACAACATAACATTATAGCATTCACTCTAATCAAAACATATTCTAGCGTGTGCCTGGAGAAATCCACCACCTTGTTAACTTTTGAATCCTTCAATTTTCTTTCTACATCTTTTTCACTCACTCAACCATCAGACCATCAAAGATAGATCTTAGTCAGCCTAGTTACTGTTTTTTTTTATTATTCTTTTTTTTCCCTCACTTGGCTTCTGCACTCCTGTTTTATTCTTTAGACAAATAAAATTGTCCTCTTTCCTGTGATGTAACCAAGAGAACAGCACAGTGAGGACAGATGACCTATAATAACACTCAAAAATGTGCATGAACTATTCTTAGTATTCAGGAAAAAAACCCAAAACAAAAGAAAACTTGCTTTGGATAAAAATGTAAAACACCAAACCTCATAATAACACACAAAACCAGCCACTGTTAAAAAAAAAAAAAAAAAAAAAAAAAAGCAGCTGTAATTGCAATTGGCTCATTTCTAGCAGGTGGTGCAAGTTTTTCTTTTTTCATCTGAATAGATGAATATCAACAAGTTTATAGCTGTAGTTTGAACTGCAGCTGTTAGATCTGAAACTGCTTATGCTGTTTCTATGCAACTGGCTGATATCGGCTGGGCCTGACTTTGGTTGCCCCACATCATTACGCAGTGTATACTTGTTCTTTTATCTACTTAATCTTTTTCAATACTCTATATGCTTGTTGGACATTTTCCAGTTGCCGTTCCGTGAACACCACCATCCTACTCCATAGGAAATCCACTGGGTATCTAACTGTAATCAAGCTTCATTCAGCCTTGGTCTCAATATGGCAGCTACCTTAAGTGTACAGGATAAATTACCAGGAATGTTAATTTGTTCTCATTCTGACATCCATAAGGGAACCTGGACCTCGTTAGTCAAATTACAGCTTTTCTTTCTATTCCACTTCTGCGGTTCGAGTCTGATGGCAACCGGTGGCCTCTCCCTGCTGGACTTCTGTATTCAGGTTTCAGCTTTAAGAAGCGGATGAGTGAAAAAAAAAAAAAAAAGCCTGAACAGAAATCATTCAGAAGTCCTTTGATAAGTTCTTTCTTTGAAAGTCCAGCCCATTCAAAGCAGGGAATTCTCCAGCTTTCAGAGTTTCGGGCAGCAGCGCTGCCAGTGTGGTTCATTTAAGGCCAGCCTGGAGGGGTTGAAGACTCTCCAAGACCGCATAAAATCTGGAAAGAAAATCTATCAAGATCACAGGCCCTAAGTAAGGAGACTCTAAGGAGATGATAGGAGTTGTTGCCTGTGCCAGTATGATGTTAAATATTTCCTTCTGCAACGTCGAGCCCATTTTATTTCCTTTTAGGTGCAATAAGAAAGGTCTTTCAAGGAGGTGAAAGCATCTGCTAATGGAGCTGTCTGTTATCTTCCTGTCGGTCACACTTCCTGTGTTCAGATTTCGCTGATAATTAATAATGTATGAAAAAGACTGACAATGAACTCACTGATGATGAACTCCATCAGTGAGTTCATTAACAAACGTCACTCAATGTACGATGAGGATGTGATTATCTCTTCTGAATCACTTATTGAATTATATGCAGAAAGAAAAAAAAAATCTGTTGTTCTGTTTTTTACACATATAACCAGACTTTTAACTATTAACTAAAATAGAGCATTTAAAAGAAATTTAGTAAGGATTATTTCAAAAGTTAATGTGACTGCAACTAACGATGTTTTTCATCATCAAGTAATCAATAATCTACTGATCACGATTAATCAACTATTCATTTTGTAAATGGCATTCACAGTTTCTAAGACCCTGTGGAAATGTCTTCAATTTCCTATTTTTGCTTGACCAACAGTCCAAAACCTGAATATTTATAATTATAATTAAATTGCTGGTGTCCATTTGTAACTACTCCTGAATCCTCTGTTTAGATATACTGTCATCATTTCTATCCTTGAACATTTAAGACTTTCAAACAGTTTCCCCCACCTTCCCCACTCTTCCTGAACCCATTCTTTTACTCACCGACATTGGACATCTCAGGCACCCTGGCATAGTACGGCCCATGTAGAAACTCAGGAGGATTATCATTGATGTCCTGAACTTTCACGATGAACTCCGATGGTGGCTCCAGAGGCTTATTTGTATCTCTGTCCACAGCCTGAGCCGTTAAAGTGTACTGGGCCTGCTCCTCTCGGTCCAGGGTTTTTGTGGCGTGGATGTTGCCCGTCTTATCATCGATAACGAAGATCGTTCCCGCACCTTCGCCGGACAAGATGTACTTGATGTTGCCGTTGCCTGAGTCTACATCTGAGTGGAGCTGAATTTTGAGAAAGAGGAGGAGGAGGAGGTGAGGTGAGATGAGGTGAGGGGAAAAAGTGAGACAAACCAGATGGGAAAACTAAGACGGAGCAAGACTTTTAATCCTCGAGTCTACAAATTAAAGCGGCTGAAAGATCGGGATAGACGTTGCTAGTAGATGTACTGAGTGAGACAGGCAAACACTAATAAGTAAGAGATTTAAAACGCTGTCATCCCAAACACTGAAGAATGTTCAACATTCAATTAAACTCTTGTTCTTCCTTTACAACCGCGAGACTATGAAATATGACGCATTATAAACATCATTTGTTGTTTGTTATGACAGCTGCTGCTTGCTTTGACTGATGTTGTTGTTGTGGAGAAGCATCACCAATCATCTTCACCCTTGAATGTGAATATGAACCTCTCTCTCTCTCTCTCTCTCTCTCTCTCTCTCTCTCTCTCTCTCTCTCTCTCTCTCTCTCTCTCTCTCTCTCTCTCTCTCTCCTCTCTCTCCTCCTCTCTCATCTCTCTCATCTCTCTCTCTCTCTCTCTCTCTCTCTTCTCCTCTTCTCTCTCTCTCTCTCTCTCTCTCTCTCTCTCTCTCCCCTCCCTCTCTCTCTCTCTCTGAATGGGAAAAGCACACCTATTCAAGTCATTTCCTGTCAACCCTCCACAACCCCACCATGACTGTCACCGCAGAGTCAATGTGGGCTACAATTTAAAAAAGCAAGTTACGCTAACTAAATCTAGTTTTTTAAGCCTTTCTTATACTCACCCTGCCCACCAGCACCGGGGGTCAGGTCCCAGTGTACTCCTCAATTACAAAGAACTGATTCCAGACCCATCCTCGTTTGGACCTGTGGAGGACCTGTCCTTCTTGCCCGCTCTTTGTTTGTGTCTGTGCAGCGACAAGTGACCTACAGGCACAAGCACATCAACACATCTCTTTAAACCAATAAGGTAAAAAAAAAAAATCTGTTAAGCAATTCCACATTTCCTGCAGGCTTTTACTCAATTTATTTAATGGCTAGAAGCAAAATGAGAGGGCTCTTTTCGGTCACTCTATGTTGAATGAATGGATTCACGTTAACTGCAGTTCAATAAAAAAAATTCAATAAACTGAATTCAAAAGTGGGTGGGAGGTATGGGACTCCTGAATCGAGAGGGCCTACTTTCAAAGAAAAAATTATGGGTCACCAGCTCAAATCCCAGCTGAGAAGATGTGGTCAGGTGATGTGAATAGCACACTCGTCAACAAATAGCACTTTTTTTTTTATTTAAGGTGGGTCTTTGCAAAGCACTTAACCTGTATTTGTAGTGAAGAGCTGCAGTGTGTTTTCTGAAGGAGGCCTTTTTTGAACTAAGGTAAGTCTATGCCATACAAGTCAAGGTAATAAAAGAAAGAGATGAGAATTAACATTTTCCTAGGTGACTGAATTGTAAATGCATAGAACACAACTGCATTAAATCTAGATGAATCCAGATGAATTTACAATCTGATTATTTAAATCATCTCATGAGATCTTTAGAGTAAGAGATTGTGACTCATTCATGAATGGCATTATTTTAGAGAAGGCTCAGTGGTCCTTTTTTTTTTTAATACACACATTTTTGCAGCTTTATAAATGTCAAAGCCAAATTATTGTCATACCTGGATGTCTGTGTTTGTGGCCTCTATGATCCATGGAAGCATTTCCTTTCCGGGTTGCTAATGCAACAGTACAGAGCGCAGAAACTCCCAGTAACACCAGGAAGGCTCTGAGCAGCCCCAGGCCGCCGTGCCGCTTCATTGTCGGCGACGCCATCTTGCCCAACCTGAGCGACCGTGCGCTTCACTCGGCCCCTCCCTTCTTTCTGGTTCCTCTCAGTGGAGCTCCGCCCCCACTGAGGTGATACACTGTTTTTACTAACAAAATGTTTGTTGATGAACTTCGTAGCTCATTAGCTGAGATTGTGCCTGTTGCCGCGGATACTCATCACCGACTTTCACGTCACTGCCTTTCTTCTTCTTCTTCTCCTTCCTTCGTCTCACAGTTTGTTCACTCCCTCTCTCCTCTGATCACACGGCCTAAAAATGAAAGCAGAGAAGAAAGCAGCTTGGTCAATGACAGTCTAAGTGAGCAAATTTACATTCAGTTTAATGAAATTTTTGTCTTGTAAACAGATTAATCTTTATAAAAGTGACGTCTAACACTCGCGGCAAAAACAACACAAACAGTCTAGTAATCATTCTTTCCCGCCTGTTACGGAGGGTGATGTTCATCGACCGCAGTTGGAGATCTGACTTCTTAAATGGTTGTCGTGTTGATTAGGACATTGTTCTAATTAGCCAGACAATGTTGTCTGTAAACTCATTAGCTTTAATTCAATTAGACAGAGACTGATTCGGTGTGGGAGGTACAGCTCATGTACGACATCAGGTCGCTGTACGCCTCAATTTGCAGCCCTTTTCAAATTAAATGAAACAACATAAAGCAAACATGGGAATGTATGGAAGTCATTAAAGTCAGATACTGTATCACGACTCTCCCTCAAACCCCTTTAATTGGCTTTTAATTTGATCCATTAAACAGCACACTGATCATTGCACAGGTGATGATTGCAGCATCTATAGTGAATGAATCAGCATGCAGAGACAAAATGTGATATGGCCATCAGCAGCCCTGACCTGTGAAATAAGAAGCTGCTCTGTCAGTCAGTGTCAAAAAAAAGAAAAGAAAGAATAACTTTAATGATGAGTCTAAGCATATGAGCTTGTTGTATAATGAATTAGTTATATTAGAATTAATCAAATATGGCCACAATCCAGTGAATAGAGGACTAAAGGTCATTGGGCCTCTAGCTGCTATATAAAAGGTTGCATGCTTTACTCCTCTGCATTTTTTATCCTACAGTTTGATTGCTTCAACAGAACAGAGCAGGCATTTTTGGTTCCTGTTGAAAGCTTTTAGTACCAGCAAGTTGTTTGTCAGTCCCTTTATTTCCTGATCTGCTATCCTCATGGTCATGGTGTCATCAAGTTTAAGAGTTAAAGCCACACGATTAAGCCACATGGTCAAGATTAGTGAAGAAGACAGCAGCGTTAAATATCGGTTAGAGATTGAATGTGAACCTTTATTTTCAAATGCTTTGTGTACCCAACCATAAAACCACATCCCAAAAATTGTATGCAGAAGTACATCAACGTCACGCTACTTCCACCTTTGCTACTGTGCGATAAAAATAAAAATAAATAATTGTCTAGTTTTTTACATAAATGTGAGAGATTGCTTGGAAGGAAGATTAAAAAATAGTGAACCGTGCAGAGTGACTTAACATATGTAAATTATTTGGCTCAATTCAAGCTCAAGACATTAGTCACAGTTATATTGTATTATGACTGGAGCATCATGATAACTCCCATTAGTTGTTTTGACTTTTGTTAAGGTAAGACTTTACAAAACACATTTTACTTTGACCCAAATTCATCTAATTACATTTAATTCAAGGCAGTACATCCATTGCATTGACCTACATTCACACTTGTATTGTATATCAGGTATTTCTTTTCCTAGCCTGGTGGTGATGTGTTGATACATCTTTTTGAATGCTGTTGAACCTTCAGTGACCTGCCATTATGGTTCTAGATGTGGTTGACATGACAGGAGATTTGGGACATGACTGCACATACCTCATCTTATATTCCTCACATGTGTCTCTGGTACAAAACACAGAGAGTAACTGTGGGCACAAATCCCTTTACAGCAACAACAAATTCCTTTTTTTTCTAGCTGTAGCTGGGTACACTCTTTTATTCTCATTCAGGTTATCCTTCATCTTGACCTGTGCTCTGCTATTTATCCCCCCTGCCTGGACCATTTTTGTGTGCGTTTCTATGTGTGTGTGTGTGTGTGTGTGTGGGTGTGTGTGTGTGGTTAATATTCAGTATTTCAGTAGAAAATTCCCTCAGGGCTCATCGGCCTCCTGTTGACCACATGACCAGCCAACCAAGCAGTGTTGACAGTAAATCCCATACCGGATCATCATCTGGCTAATTATCCTTGAGTCTCCTGATTGACTGACTATATATAAACCTGTTTGTGGGGGGGGGGGGGGGGGTATGTGTGTGGGTGTGTTTGTGCTTGCCTATCACCTATCTGTAAAAAACATCAAAGCTATGTTGTCCTTGCCACTGCTATAGGAAGATGACTGCCTGACAAAGCATATCTGGGACTAAACTGAAATCACCTTAACCAAACGGGGGGAAAAAAAGGATTGAAGATAAATCTGTGACAAATTGAACAGAACTATATTAACTTCCATAAAAAGCTGACGGTCGAGAAATATATAACTTGCTAACAATGTAGAAATATCTTCTTGGAAGTTGTCACTTTCAGGTAAAAATCATTTTGTGAATTTTGAACAGAGAATGAGCTAAAACTTCAAAAGACACCTTTAAAAAAACCAGCACCAACACAACAATTATAAACCCTGATGGGCACTGGTTGTGACACCTGCTATGCAGAATCTATTAACGGGCTCTCAAACTGTCATTTTTTGTGGCAGCGATGAAGTGTCAGCTTTATTTATAAAGTAGAAATAAAGCAAGTCCAAAATAAATTGCTTTCACCAAAACTCTGATATCCTTGTACTGGTCATCTGTCTAAAAGAACTGTCAGTGTAATATGTCAAATGAAATGTATAAAAAAAAAAACCCTAGTAATAATAAAGGAGATTGATAGCAGCGTACAGAGACAGCTCAGAAACACTCAGTGTGACTGTGAATATCATATCGTGGGACTTGCTTGATGACAATGAAATAACCGCGCTGTCAAACTCAAATTAAGCTAACCGCTAAATGATTTTTCTCTCGCGCAAGACAAAGAATTAAAAGATAAAAACACACAACTTCCCGTCCATTCACTTTCTTTTTCATACACTCAAAGAGACACATTTAGTCAGTTTTAATATGTTTGCCAGTGTTTCCATGATGGATTGAGGATCATGACCACATATTTTCTTCTTCTTCTTCTTTTCTGATACTTCCAGTGGTTGAGAGAGCTTAACATAGAGAGAAAGAGAGGGAGACAGAAAAAAAAATAACAAAAAGAGACAGAAAATGCAACCAAGAGACTGAGCAGACAGCAATAATGACTCCCGGGGGTGAACATGCCTTTTGGCCAGACCACTTCCTCAGTCAGAATACATGACTCAAGAGTCACATTAGAATAGAGAACAGCGTACGTACCGTGTGTGTGTGTGTGTGTGTCTCTGTCTGTGTGTGTGTGTGTGTGTGTGTGTCCGTCCCTTGGGCTTGTCGCAGTGCTGTGAATCCATGAGTCAAGTGTTGGACTAGACTGCTGTGATTCATTGGCTAACATTAGAGGGTAGCTATGCGTGTGTGTGTGTGAGTGTGTGTGTGTGTGTGTGTGTGTGAGAGGAGGTGTAGAGGTCAGTACAGCAGGGTTAAAATATGAATATCTCCTCTTTACTAACTGACCAATCAACTCCACATGTGTGTATTGGTTTATGAGTAACTATGACTGCTGTTTTTAGAGTGTCTGAGCGTGTCTTTGAACATGTGGTGGTTTACATGTGACTCAGTATATATATTACATGTGAGCATCTGTATACGTCAATGTATAAGTCTGTGTATGATTAAGTAGCTTTCATATGGTTTCATATGGTATGTATTTAGTATGTAAGTGAATGGGGGGGGTTTATCATGTAAGAAACAGACGTGGATTTCCCCACCAATCCTCTTTTCTTGCACTGAGTAAGGTAGTGTGTAGGATACCCTCGGAAGTTAAGAAGTTCATTTTTAGATTTTGTTCTTAAAAATATAATTATTCATTTCTTCTGATATTGACAGATAGTCGTGTAATCTCCTTCATCCGTCTTGTATTCCTTTACTTTGCTCTGAAAACCTATTAAAATATGGAATGTATGATGATTAGCAAACAGTCACTCTAATCGTGTTTAACAGAGAATCTGGGTCTGCGGTGAATGACTGTTTGAGTAGGAAAATAGCAGTTGGATAGAAGATTTTTTTCTCTCTCTCTCTCTCTCTCTCTCTCTCTCTCTCTCTCTCTCTCTCTCTCTCTCTCTCTCTCTCTCTCTCTCTCTCTCTCTCTCTCTCTCTCTCTCTCTCTCTTTCTCTCTCTCTCTTGTGCCTCTCTTCAGACTCAGAGTAAGAGCTGTAATCTGCAATCACAGTGATTATCTCCAGAGCCAGAACAAAGCACACAGATGTATACCACCACCTTATACTCTTGCTTTCTTTCATGGCGCCTTTCTATTCTGTCCATTTTTTTTACTAATCTGTTTCTCCAACCCATTAAGTTGCACAATCTGGTGTGTATGATCAAAGGCTGTGGTTTAGATTTCTGCAGTTAAAAGCTGAAGTCTGGAAAGTTTCACATTATGTCTGCAGTAAACTCCTAACAGGTTGCGGTTGTTTAAAAACTTGCTGTTTTAAATTAATCGGATTAAATAGTACTAATAACATATTTGAACTTAATCTCTTAGAAACTGCATGGTAATTCAATTAAATCTTATTTATGTAGACCAAAATCATAACAAAACTTAACTCAGTTCACTTTTTCACATAAAGCAGGTCTAGACTGTACTTTTTAATTTGATTTAAATGTGAGAACTTTTTCTTATACACCGTTTTAACAAAGATATGCAGCGTGCAGAAATCAGCTGTGGAAAACAAAAAAATAGATCCATGTGTAAATCTGCACTCTGGGTTTAGAAATCTGTGTGCTCAGTTTATAAACTGTGCTCTCTGATTTATAATCCGTGCCCTCGAATTATGAATCCATGCCCATGGATTTGTAAACTGTGCCCTTGGATTTACAATCCATGTGCTCAAATGCAAAACAGGAAGTCACAGATTTAATTTGATATCTCCAAGAATATGTGACTGAGGATATTTAATATTAAATCATCATTCCTTATCATTCTCATCACCACAGAGTCTTCCTCATTGTCATCATATTGAGCCACGTTATCCAATAAAATAATGTGTGTGTGTGTGTGTAGGGGACTCCATGAACGCTCACACACACATAAAATCTTAACCAGTTTGACATTAATTACGGTTTTGGGTAAAGCAAAGACTGGCTTCATCTCCATAGCAACAGTGGCTGAGGATCACAGGTAATGTAGCCTTCTACTGTCCAAAACTGACAACATAAAAAAAAAAATTAAAAAAGATCGTAAGGCATTGATTCGTCATTCGAGGGCAAGGATTATGAATCTGCACACAGATTTCTAAACAGAGTACAGATTTACACATGGATCTTTTTTTTCTTTCCTCAGCTGACCCCAGGGGGCCGCTCCATACAAAGACACCGAAAACCCTTTTCAAAAATAGATCAAAATGGTTCTTTAAACCCAGATTTCAATAAACAATGTTTACCAAACATACATTGGATTATCATTTAAACCTCTCTCTCTCTCTCTCTCTCTCTCTAAGACTGTTGCTTTTTTTCTCTGTCTTTCTATTGATCTCGATCTATAGCTGCCTCTCTCTACCTCCTCTGTCTTTTATCAATCTCTCAGCACTCACTCTGTCGGTGTCTTTCCCAGGACTGCGGCTTCATTTCTCCCTTTCTCTCTCTCTCCTTGTGAGCCAAAACCTTCAACAATCATCAGCTATTAAAAAAACATTGGAAAAAAGAACTGGAAACTTTATAGAGAGAGGGAAAAAAAAACAGACTTGACCATACACTCCAACTTTCTCTCTCTCTCTCTCCTTCTCTCTCTTGGGGTCAGTGGTAATAAAGGTGGTTCATTCATGTGCGAATGTGATATATTTCCCCGTCTGCCCCGGCACACTGTGTGATTGTGTACTACATGTACCTGTGTGTGTGTGTGTGTGTGTGTGTGTGTGTGTGTGTGTGTGTGTGTGTGTGTGTGTGTGTGTGTCTTTTCTCACTGTTTTTTCTCTCCCTCTTGTCTCCACATATTGCCTGTGTCAGGGATGTGCAGGCAAACAATGGTCTTACTGTACCTTGTTTGCACAATGTGTACAAAAGGAATAATACATAGCCTATATGAGGAATGAAGGAGAAAGGATCCGTGGGGGTATATTGTGATTTTTTTTTTTTTTTTTCCTGTGCAACCCCTTTTCTTTTCACATTGGATAAAACCCTTCAAACATAGACTTGGTCTGATCTTGAAAACCAAACATGATCCCACATCATCCTCACATTCATCTACAAAGCAAAGCTGCAGGTGTTTATTATTTAAGAATTCGGCTTTGTCAGGTGTTTTTTTTGGAGAGATTTTTATCCATTAAGCTGGTATATCTCAAAGGCGGATTTTCACTTCTATCCCTGCCAATATAATGGATGTTGACCTTTCTAAACAATGACAACAAAGTGGATTTCAATCCCCCCTCCCCCCAGTTTGTTACACAATTCAAATGCTGACACACATTTGGCAAGTTGCTGTCACTGTTGTGAAATGACCACGGCGAACATCAACAGTCCCCGAGCCGTGGAACTAAAGGATTATGTCTGAATTAGCTTAGCGACCGACATGAGCAGGAAATGGATGCAGAATGTGTTGCTTGTTCCCACAGCGTTGCCTGAAGGCGACATTTGTCCCGTCTGTGTTCTCACAGCCACTGTATCATCGTTTGTTCCCGCCACATTGGTGTCATTCGGCATGGTGGCGAGTCTGTTCTGACATCAACCAAGATGGCAGTACAGCAGGGAATTGTGGAACACCATGTTGGTTTGGACTTGAATGTATTATATTGAAATAAGAAAGCTGAGATGGGAATAAATCTGTATATTTAAGAATCAGAGTGCACACACACACACACACACACACACAAAAAAAGAGTGTTTCATCATCATTGCGTGAAGATGTTATGAGGCCGTTTCTGTCTTGAGCTAAAAATGTACTTAGAGCGATTTACAGTAAATGAAGCCGTATAGGTTTAAGCTCCCGCCTGAAGACATGCACTCAACGACACCGCAAACACACACAACAACGGCCCATTGCCAGGACCGAAAAAACCTGTAACCCTTCACTCACACGAGAGCTCCTTCAACCACTGGACCTCTCAACAACTCAACACACTATTTGAACCAGATGTGATTTTTTTTTTTTTTGCTGGGATGGATGAGAAAAAGGGGGTCATATGAGGTTTTATAATGAGATTTTCTGTTACTGTAGAAATCCACTCCTACTCTCCAAAACAAATCCCCAAGCTACTCTGCTGTAGATGCAAAGCTGTGGACTGTAAGCGTTTTTTTCTTCTTCTGCTTCTTCTTCCTTTTTTTAAATGTCTGGTTCCTTCAAGTGATGATATGTTCTGGAAGAGAGATTTGATAAAGGGGAGGGGAGGGAGAAATGAACCAACCAAAAGCATAAGAAGAAGAAAGAGAGACGACTAGCAACGGAAGTAAAGACAAAGAGTGATAATGCTTTAGTCTGTTGTGAACTGTCAAAGTGAATTTTCCACAACTTTTTGAGATGTTGCAATGATTTAACCATAAGTAGTTTTTGTTTCCATCCGCTGGGTTTGAATCGATTGTTGGAAGATCAGGCTGAAATAATAGTAGTTATCAGATCTTTTTTCTTATTCTGAGACACATGATAGGATGGAAAAGTGACTGCAGAGTGAAGGATTGAGTGGGACGCAGAAAAGTAAAAGACACAAAGATGTACTGATGGACTGGGAGTGGGAGAGTATTAAAGTTCACTCGGGGTGTCTCGTTTCGGTGGCCGGCTCTTTGTGGTCTGTTAAAAGCTTAAAAACAGAGCGGCGCTGAAAACAGACACCCGGCGTTTAGCTCACACCACGAAACCTGAGGCTTAATTGCCTTTCAATTAGAGGAACTAATAGGTGTGCGTGTGTGTGTGCGTGCGTGTGTGTGTATGTGTGTGTGGTGAAGCGATTACAAAGAAAGCGCTACAAAGCTTTCTCAGCATTTGCGAAAATAGGTATTAATGAGAGGCTAGCTACACTGACACACACACACACACACACACACACACACACACACACACACACGCAGACACTCACAGATTCACAGTTTCTGCAAAGTTAGTCTTCGCAGTGTGTGTGTGTGTGTGTGTGTGTGTGTGTGAGAGAATGATAGTGTGTGTATATATATAGAGGTTGCTGATTCCTGTTAAACCATTAGTGAAATTCAAGTGCTAATTACCACCCGCAAGACCCCACGTCTGCTGTTTTCACACACACACACCCACATACACACACATGCACCCACACACATACACACACACATGCAAACGCACATGCACAATCTCTTCATGTACTAATCTCATCAACCTCAGTTTAACATCATTTGTATCCTTTTACATGAAAACGAATGAAGTACTAGATGTTCTGTTTAATGTCCCGAACATAGAAATCTGGGCTGAATGATTTAATCTCTGTGCAGTTTACCTGCTTTGTCGGGCAGAAACGATGTAGAAGTGAGTGGAATACATAAGTGGATTATTGTCTCTATTAATTGATCAGTTGTTTGGTCTTTAAAATGTTAGAAAATGGTTAAAAATGTTGCTCACTGTTTCCTGAAGCCCAACTTGACATTACCAACAGTCCACAACCCAAATATCAGTTTCCTACAAGAGAGGACTGAATAAACTATAAAGTATTCACATTTAAGAAGCTGGAGCCAGATATTTTTCTTTCAAGATTACTCAAAATGATTAGTTGATGGTCACAATAGTTGGCGATTATTGGCTTTAATAGCAGAGGTCAGTGAAAAACATGGTGGTTATTGGATGAAACGCCACCGGTAGATGTGATGGGGACAACCATTAGTCACAACCAAATCCTCTCACCTGCCAGACATCTTTCGTGAAGGTAATGTGCCTTGTGTCCGGGGCACTTTGATAGGTTTTAGGTGATGGAGTGAACAGTCTGAAGAGGATCAGTTTCCTCAGTGAAGCAGATCAGTTTCCCCTTTTGGGAGACACAGAAACATCTCCCTTGACGAAACCGATGCCCTTATGTGGATCGTCATGAGTGGATATGGACTCAGTTAGCGTGGACGGAGATAAGTACAGTTGTGTGTGTGTGTTTAACGCATATAAAAAACTGGTCAGGGATTTCATGAAAAGTTACTCACAGGGACAGTTCAGCTGCAGGGAGAGACCTTTTTATAATCTCATCTATAGAAGATATGGCACCATTCACTACTTCCTGTGTAGGATGCTGGATGTGTTTGTCACTTTCCATATTTCTCTATATTTCTCTTGTTACACACAGTATGTTTTATTCTTATAGGCTGTTTTTGCTCCTCTGTTCAATACAACCACCCGTGAGAAATATGCATACAGTTACAGTACAATCCATGCTCCACACTAAACCGATATAAGCCAGCATGGGTCTCCAATTCTACCTTCAAATGTCATGTTTTAAAGCTTTTGTTCATCATTTGTGACATGAACAACTCAAATTTTCCACACAGTGTGAGACATAAAAAGTGTTTCATCATAGTATTAGTTAAGTGGTACAATCAGCACGAAGCGTCTCCTGCTGTCAGCTGAAGAGTCAATCACACTTGACGATTGAGATCCTGTTTAAACAGCAGTTTAACCAACTTCGCTGCATTTTAGCACCAGCGATGAGAGCTCGGAGCAGGAAGCACATTAGCTCTGCGTCGTGTTATCCTCCTTAATGTATTTAGGTCATTTACAGACAAGGATCTGTAAAAGTTTACAGTCTGTCATGCTGTCACCCTGCATTCCTCTGCGTATAATGACACGACTGGGAGAAAAAAAAGGCAGTAATTTGACTGTCAAAATGCGAGTCGGATCAGAGGCTTATGGACAGCGACTTTCAGAGGGCGGCACAAATTACAGTAAAGCCATTCCTACAATTAAGAGAAAGTAATTAGTAACGAGTATTTTCTCCAACACTGCTATTGGCACAACAAAAAAGTTATAGCATGTTATGTTAATTTGAAGAATGCTAAATAAACAAAGCCAATAATGGAAGAAGACAAACAATGTGCTGACAACACACATAAACTTCCATTTGTTGCATTCAGCTAACTAGCACCTTATTAACTGTGTAATTAACTGCCATTGTTGTCTGTGGGAAGTCTAATTCACACACAGAGCTGAATCATTCACTTTAAAGTACTTTATTTCATACAAATAAACAGGCTTTACATTTGTGTTTGGAGAACGTTTTTTATATTGCTCATTTTGATTAACTTCCTCAGTTGCAGAGAATGATATGGAAATAGTATGCAATTTATGGTAAATTATGTGCAAGCAGAACAATTTTTTTCTGCTAATGATATAGAGATAGTGTTGTAAAATCATTTAAGAGGCATGTTTTGTGCCTTTTTAATGGGGAATGGAGGGGATAGGCCTTTATTTAATAAGAGTAAGCCTAAAACAATAACAGACTGACTAAAATAGAGAATAATTACAGGTACTTCTCTCCAGGTAAATAAAGTACACAGCTGTGTAATATCTAATACAGGTTTTTTGCAAGGAAAACTAGCCTATTATCAGCTTCAGCCTGTGCCACAAACTGCATACTGAAGACAGGAAGTCAGTTTGAAGAGAAACCAGTGAAACATCTGTCTGTGTTTGACCTGGCTGCCGGTGTTTATGATTGGACGGCAGACGTTAGCTACAAGCTATTTAGCTAGCAAGTAATGCCACTAGGTTTATAGCTGACCAACTGCATATGATCTCACTCATAGCTTGTGCTTAATAACAGACGTTGCTGCTGATATTAATTTTGACACTTTATTTTCTATTATCTGAGTTGTTGTCGTTGAACATTTTAGCCTTGCTCTCTGCCTGGACTGGCTTTGTGTCTTCGTCCTGAGGAGGTGGAGGTGGGTTTGCAAGAGACATGCAAACACTAGTAAGACCTTACGGGATATGTATTTGAACACAACATCAAAGTATAATGATACAGTGTTTTCTCATACCATCTCTCAGGGAGGGCAGAAAGTCCTGTTGCTGTCACTCAAAAGACAGGATGATGAGTTGTCACATAGAGAGAGGGGTTGCATGGATTCACCGTTCATAGTTCATATATATTGAAAATAGTTGCACACACAGTAAAATCCATTCATAAACTGTTTATATCATCTTCCCTCTATAAGAAGCTCAGACAATGGGTTTAGGGAAGAGAAATATATTTTTTGGTATTATCAACATAATAAAAACATAAAGCTGCTGATGGGGTAAGTGTTTCAGCGGGGTGCGTCACCCTACTGTTCCTGATTTTTACCGTTTAAATACGTAAAGAAAATCTCCCTGGCTGAAAACAAGCTGATGAGCGGCACAATCAGCCCTCTGTGTTGCGTTTTAAAACGAGCAGCTGAAATAGACAGTAAAACAACGGGTGAGCTGATGAGATGCAGTCAAGCTGGAGGCAAAAACAATGCAGCTCTAATTAGCCTGCTGACCACAGTACATGCTATTGGTTCGCCCGGGAATGTCCTCTTTAAGGGCTTTAACTCTGCCACTATTAGGCCTTTTCACTCTGGACAATTGGACTGACGAACTCCCACATTAGAGACGTTCACAGTTAATTACGGCGAGTAATCTCCAAAATGCTCCACAGTCGAATTAATAGTGTGATAATTACAGAAAAAAAGTGTTGTGTGAAGGCTGTTAGAATTGACGCTTTATTGACTTTAATGGAAACCTTATGAATGTGGTCTTGAAGGGCATCCTTAATTAACTGGCAATTTAATTATTCCTCTCTATCTTCCTCTCTCCTGTCTTTCTCCTCTCTCTTTCTGTTTTTTTTATCTTGTCTTCTTTCTTTTTACTTTCTCCTGATTTATTTCTTTTTCATCTCTCGTAATAGAATGACAGCGTAAGTGGGAAGACTTTAAGAATATAAATGAATAGTGATAATCACACAGTGCTGCAGATCACAGGTTTGATTTTAATCCTTGAGTGACTTTTATTTATTTATTTTTAAATCTCTCACTTTGAGAAAATGGCTCATGACCCTCAGACACAGCTAGCCATTTTCTTCCACTACTTGTAGAAATGTCCAAAATTCTCTTTTTCGTATGTGTGTGTGTGTGTGTGTGTGTGTGTGCGTGTGTGTGTACGCATTTACGCACAGTGTACGAATGAAAACGACACACTGGGGACATCTGTAGAGGTTCAGAGTTCACAGCAACACACACACTCTCTCCATCACAAGAGATTCATGACAGTGTCACTAAACCTTTTAAACTGAGAGAGGGAGCAAGGGAGATAAAAAGACAGATGAGTACGACAGGCGATATGCCAAGACAAACACAGAAAGAAAGAAAGTCATCGGGAAAAGATGCTACTCAATCATAAGAGCAGACGCACACACACACACACACAAACACACACACAGTTCCTGGAATAGGAATAATGGAGGGGGAGAGGAAAGTTTGAGGAATTTATGCTATGGAAAAGCAAGCAAAACCTGAGACTCTCTATGCCTCTTGTCTGTCTTTATCACTCCATTTCTGTGTGTGTGTGTGTGTGTGTGTGTGTGTGTGTGTGTGCGTGTGTGTGTGTGTGTGTGTGTGTGTGTGGTTTTGATCTATAGCCCCTAAGGGAGGGAGAGAAGAAGTGAGGTGGGGGGGCAGGAAACGGTGGCGTCTGGAATTGATTTGAGGCTAAAGGAAAAATAAAATACTTGAGATTCTTAAAGGCTCGGGGAGCGGGGACAGACAACCACAAAGAAATGAAGGAAGGGAGGAGAGAGAGAAAGAAAATAGTGAGGCCACATAGCCACAGAAAAAGAAAAAAAGAAAAAGGGGAACATAAAGTAAACATAAAGAAGTATTTCTACTTCTGCACTGAAGTCTGTAGGTAGCTGTGAGGTCGCCTTAAGTACACTCGGGGCGACTCCGAATCTTATGTGTACCTCTTGAAAAATGCAGCAACACAAAGGGTTGAACAGGCCTCCTGGACATGGAGGGAATTATGATGGCTCTGCTTTGTTTCCACTACTAGTCTAGATTTTAGATGTAGACAACAACATTGGAAGGCTGACAATAAGGACAGCAAAGGCATGACATGGGGGCTGCAACTAATGACCATTTTCATTATCAGTTAATCATTTTGTCATTATTAAATCATATTTTAAAAACCCTGCATATTCTTATTTCTTAGAGTCAATAGTCCAGAATCAAAAGGCATTAAGTGTACAATCATGTGTGACACAGAAAAGCATCTACTATTTATATTTGAAGGGCCAAAACCAGAAACTTTATTTTTTTTTGCTTATAAAACTTATTTATAACTTCAAATCGCTCAGTTTATTCATCATACAATAGCTGCGTTTTAGATGCATTTCCTGTCAGTTGAGCTTGAGCATCAAGTCAATGAATGTGGTCGTATAGAAGATTGTAAATCAGTTATTTTTCAGCAATTAGATCTTTATAACAGCGTAAAAAGAAACCAAGTAAAGCATGTTGAGCCATAAATAACTCTCATTTTCCAGTTGACAACCTTCAGATTGAGGATCATTTGGAGAATTTGTATTTCAGCATTGCAGTCAAGCAAAAAGCCCTTTAAGATAATCAAAAACAAATGTGATCATGAGTCACATGGGGTGAAGAGGGAGGGCAGGGGGGGGCTGTGTTGGCAAACTTTACATTGGTTGGAAACGTCCATTCTGGCTGACATTTCAAATGGTGTTACACTAATAATAAAAATCAACCTTCAATCCAGTGTTTCTCATGTAAAAAAAACTGTGAATTACTGCGCTGCGGACAACCAGCGAAATCACCATTAACTGATCAGCAGGAAACTCGTTCATCTTATTAGCAAAGCTCGTTAAACCGACCACAACAATGATGAGCGCTGTTGTGCGTTATTGGCCCCGTGCAACAGTTAAACAGCTGCCAAACCACCACAGATGGAAGGGAAAAGAGGCAGGTAAAAAAACAAAAAAAAAAAAGAATTGATGCTGCCTTCAAGCCCCACAACAAACACGTGAAATCATGAGGAAACAAATGACGGTGGCAGAGAAATGAAGAGATCAACTGCGAAATAGTGGGGAACTATAGAGAGAGATAGAGAGAGAGAGGAAGAAAGAGAGCAACAGAGAGGGATTTGTGTCCAGCTAGGTTAGCCATGTGTGTTCATGCTTTATCGAGCTCAGCGAGTCTGTTCCAACATGATGAATAGAGACTAAAGATATTAGAATATGAGACAGAAAGAGAGAGAGAGAGAGATATCAAAAGGAGGCTGAGAGGATAGGAGGGTGGAAATCCTCTTTTTTCCATTCTTCCCCATAGAGAAATGAGAGAGTTAATCCTCAGGGGCTTACATTTGTTTTTTTTTTCTCTCTCTATCTCTCTGTATTTCAGTATCTGTGCCTTCTGACACTCTCCCTGCTCCCTCCTGATCTTTGCTTTTCCCTCCCTCTCTCGTTCTCTCAGTTTTCTTTTTTTCTGCTCTCATTCTACTGTTAACCATCATCCATATTTGCATCTCTTCTTCTTCCTCCCTCCCTCCCTCCCTTCACTCCCCTTCCCCACCAAGTCCTTTCATTGTTAAATTCCCTCTGTCAGTGAATCCCTATCATTCCCCCTCTCTTCTTCTCTCTTCCGTCCAACCCTCTGATTTCTTGCAGGGTTTATGGGTTTATGATGCATGGTAATCTCACCACAAACACGTTCATCTGCTCATTCTTTGTCTTCCTTTTTCTGTTCTTTCTTTCCTCTTCTTCTTCTTTTTTTTTTTTTTTTAAACTCAGCAGATATTTGAGCTGCATGATTACACGTATGGGATATTTACATTTGATTCATGCATGTAGAATAGAGTGAAATGTATGGAAAGAGTACATAAGAGGCCTGAAAGGAGGAGTCATGAATGCAAAGCAGAACAGAGTAAAGAACGAGAAGAAGAAACAGAGCGGTGAATACAAATTCAGAGCACAGCACCACTGATAAAGGCCAAGAGCAGAGCAGAATTAAAATGAAATCTGTGGATAAGGAAGGGG
Source organism: Scomber japonicus (assembly GCF_027409825.1). Lineage (NCBI taxonomy): Eukaryota > Metazoa > Chordata > Actinopteri > Scombriformes > Scombridae > Scomber > Scomber japonicus. The sequence goes on along the minus strand of NC_070591.1, from coordinate 8,413,618 downwards.
AAAAAAAAGTCTGAGTTTAAAATCTGAAGAGAAATCTATCCATCCATCTGTCTGTCTCTCTATCATCCATTTTTCTGTCTAAAAAGCAATAAAACGTATCACATTTGGGTCAAAAAGTATTGTGTGTCAAGTTCTTGTTGAAATCCATCGCAGGTGGTTTTTGTGATGGTAGGCTTGGTTGATCAAGCCGAGCCTGTAATATCATATTGGAGGATAACTCCATATCTTGCATCCTTTGAGCCCCTAAAAAAAAAAGAAGTAATTTCCCTCCATTCTGAAATACCATTTTTCTTCTGATACAGATCCCTTAAGCTTTAAGATTAAAACCTTTCTTTTTTTTGTACCTGATTTCATCACTCTGTGTTCCCAAACCTCTGAGATTAAATCATCACCTGTGTAGCTATTTTATAAGCAAACATCTAGGACAGATTTTTAAACATAAAACCAAATCTGTGACAGAGAAAAAAGCACGTCATCGACCATCGACCCCGTTGTGCCAAATAAAACTCTAGTGTCAGGCGTCTTCACCTCTCTGCCCACAGGAGGAGGAAATCAAGGTTTAACTCCATCCTAAACAGCAGGTGTTTTTTTCCTTTTTTTCCATTTGGGTAACTTTAAAACACTGCAAACCCTCAGGCTTGCTAAATATAAGTGTTTATTGACATGGCCTTTCAAGATTCCTGAGGTATTGAACTTCAAATTTTTTCGTTTCCCATTTGATTTCACCAATCTTTGAAGGCACGAGTGCTTAAAAAAAAGGTAGAAAATGTCAGCAACTTTCAATTGTAAGTTTTTAATTTAATGCCAGTGTAAGTGGAGGGTTTCAAATTGCGAGATATTTTGTGAAAGGAGATGGCAATTTGTGTCAAATGAGACCGTTTTGTAAATGCATCAATCCACACAATAGTTCCATCATTGCTCACTGCTTTGGCAACAAAAAAAAGAAAATAAAAGAAGACAAAATCCTCTCACATTGGATTTTGCATGCAGTTGAACATTATCTAAAGCTGAATGATTCTGTATCCCAAAACTTCTGATGTAATGCACCTCACACTCGTTTTTTTTTTTGTTCGGTATTAAGTTGATGCTCTTATTGAGAACAGTGAAAAGCTGAGTAGTACAAGCTTAAACCAAACACAACAACAGACATTCAAAGAAGAGAGTGAAATCATCGTGATAGTCCAGACAGCATCTGTACTGACATGCTTCTGTTACACTCAACTAACCCTCTAATAACCCTATATGGTGAGAGCTAACAGTAGCATGATGCTACAAGTAAAGGCAGGGTGTTGTTGTCTCAAATGGACCTGGTCTTGTTATTTTCTGATGATTCATCCACCATCATCACCATCATCATCTTCATCAGCTCTCTGCATTTTTAAAATCAGCCTTTTTTAACACTGTTGATTGACCATGCAGTCAGCAGGTAATCATGGATCTTAATCACCCCCACTGTCACTTTCTATTACTCTCCAGCTTCATAGCATTCACAAATACACAGTCAGATGTCTCAGTAAGACAGCTTCAGATGATGGATGAGGATGGGAGAAGATAGCATATGGAAAGAAAGCAAAATGTGTTGGATTTAGTGTCAGGCTAATTTTTAACATCCTAAACTATCACTATTGTAGCTCAGTGGACTTCTGCACGCCAGCTCTTTGTGTGTGTGTGTGTGTGTGTGTGTGTGTGTGTGTGTATGTGTGTATGTGTGTGTGTGGGTGGGTGGGAAACGACGATACCTTTAATGCTCTCCCCAGGATTTTTTATTGATGTGTGCTTTTCTACATCTAGCTCTCAATCAGTCAGGCTGCTGGGTAATCAATACTGGTAGAGGGCATTAAAACTTACTCTGTGTGTGTGTTTGTGTAAATCCCTGGGAAGAAAATCATCTCCTCCCTAATTCCTGCTCCTTATCTATCCTCCCAGACACCCATCAGTGTCACTTTTTTTTTTTTTTTTTTTTTAAGATGTATGAGCTTGATAATTAATGAGTTTTAACAGTAGTTTCCTAGTCTACACTCTTGGGAAACACTATAACCTCCACCACTGCAGCCAAGTTTGTACTTCACATGTACTGTATACACGATTGGCATGCAAGCAAAGCCAACAGAGCTTCTCATGTAAAATAAACTCCCATCTCAGATATTTTGCCATGACTACCGTGCCGACAAGTGTTTGTTGAAGATTGTACAGCCTATGTTTGCAGTTCTGCTGCTTCAAGTCTTTTTGGCTAAAGCTAAGCTCAGTGGTTGAGCTACCTGCAAGCTGAAATAGAGTTTAATTTAGAAACAATCTCTCCATATCATTAAAAATCACAACAAGCAAAGAGAGAATGAACGCTACTCGTAATGCATTCCTGCTGTCTCTATGTGTGAAACTAGTATAGACTGAAATAACATGAGAAAAATAGCCCACGGCTGCCACATGCTTGGACACACGCGCACATAAACACACACAGGGGCAATAAATCTGTTGTTTTTCTCAGCGGTAATAGGCCAAAATGAAAAGGCATTAATCTCAGAGAGAGAGAGAGAGGGAGAGAGAGAGACACTGAGACCCACAGTGAGTGACGGAAGCCAAGTTTCCATTCGAATGTGGTGCAAATTTCTAAAGCGCTGCCACGGTGCAGTGTTTGGATTACGGTGGATTTCCAGGCCAACCAGTGATGTCGGTCAGTAAATGACACTTTCATTTTATTATTCTCATACGGGCACCAAGATGCTTCCAAATGAATGCAGTAAACATGTTTTTATATTAAAAAAGCTGCATACCATCACACTCTTTCCTCCGACTTTTTCAAATTAATTTATTTTGTGGTCTTCAGTGACATCATCGAGAGCAGCTAACTGATCTGCAGCTTGTGCTTCATATTACATTGATGGTTTGGCACACAGTTCACAAGAGGCTGAAAATAGCCCCCCCCACACACACACACTTTATTTATTCGATTGAGAAATGCTTTCAATCCAGAATCGATACTGAATCGATTGTGAGATTTCCGAAAGATCCCCACCCCTGTGGCACGTATCTGATTTTTTCATTTGTCATCGTCTCTTCAGTGGAGAGGAAACTTGAATGACATGTAACTCACACACTGAGAGAGAGAGGGGGATGACGTGACCTGAAATTGGTTCAGATAAGCACTTTTGTTCTTTTTTCTATATCTTTCTCTACAAAGCAAAGTCACACACACACACACATAGAGAAACACACACACACACACACACAGAATCTCTTTGTCAGTTTGCCTGCCGCTGAGTTGTCACGGTGACAGAAGAGGTCATCTGGATGAATGCCTCCTATTATGGGATATGTGCTCAGATCCCCGGTTTTGGGGTCAAAAGGTTAAACATCCAATCAGCACACAGCGTGGCTAAAACCCTTTGAAAATGAGAATCATAATAAGTTACCAGAAGAATCAATAGATGTCAATGAGGACATATTTCATAGGGAGCTGCGGAGCATAATCCACACAAAACCAGATGGAGGAAGAGCTTAAGTTTTCATTTATGTCTGACTGCTATGAGTTTTTAAAGGACAGCATCGAAGCCTCCAATATCTAATTCTGCTCTCTGAATGCCGCTAGTGTTTAAACAACAGCTGATTTTGATGGCGAGGTGGAATAGACACAGTAAACATCTTAAATTACAGGACACTGAAAGCCTGGATTAACTGGATAAGTAGATGGAAGGTTGGATTGATACAAATAAATTAATATGAATAATGTGTCCATGTGTTAAATCCAGTTCAGATTAGCCAATTAATCCATTAGTCCATCAACACAAAATGAACATGCAACTATTTCGATGATTGCGTAATCATTCAATTTGCTGGCTGCAGCCTCTCATTTGAGGATTTGAAGCTTGTCTGTGTCATACATGATCATAAACTGAATATAGATGGGTTTTTTTTGGATTGTTCATTGGAAAAAAACAAGAACTCACCATCAGTTCTCTGAAATTATAACAGGGGCTTGTTCACTATACTTTGACATGTTTATAGACTAATTGATTTATTGTGAAAATAATTGGCAGATCAATCGATAATGGAAGTGATTATTAGTTGCAGCCGTACATCAAATCACATGTCGTTGAAACTGATTGCCCAAATCCTGTTTTTAATAACACGTGAATGTGACCTCATTAGAAAACCAATACATTGATTAAACCCAGTATGCAGACATGGTGTGATGACGAGTTACAGTATATACAGTCACTTGTGTCATGAGAAGTGCATTGGTCTGGGCATTGAATGATTTAAGTATTGATATTAGCTTTCTTAATAACATATCGAGTACTTCTTTCAGACTTCATCAAAAACAAATATGTTTTTTTTTACTTTTCCTTTGGTTGCTGTCTGACCTACTGTCTGTGAGTCTTTCTGCCTATTTGTCTTTTTCCAGTTTCCAGCCTGCAGTTGAAGGATTAGAATGTGCTTTTCTGAAATCGGCTCGTCAGCCTGCCAGCCACTGATAAGCACACTCCGAATCGATTAGATCTGCCTTTAATCTATTCAACTTTTCCAGGCGAATGGAAAAATGCTTAGTATGGGAGATGTGAGGTGCGCGATACGGTGACTTTGGGAACACGCGCCCAGAGGGCAAACGCATTGTAAGCTGCATTTTCAGGCACAAGATCATATTAAATATGTATTTTTACAAGTCCTCTTTAACAAGCTGCTGTAGGCAAATACAAGCTAAACAATTCTGAGTATTTTTTTTATTAAGCATGAAGGACAGAGAGTAATACTGAGAGAGGCGAGCAAAAAGGAAAGAAAGAAGGAACAACTAAAAGTAAATTATATGATGGAAAGAGTGAAAGAATGAAAGGATTGATGAAAGATTGTGTCCTCTCACCCATCACTGCCACTTGCTCTCCGTCTCTATGAAAGAGAGGAGGCCAGTTTAACAGAATGCTAAATAGGCTAGCGGGGCCCAATGTGTCAACGCCAATTCACAGGCCTTTTGATTTTACACACACACACACACACACACACACACACACACACACACACACACACACACACACACACACACACACACACACACACACACTCACATCATAGGAAAAAAAATGTCAGAACGCACCTTTAGCTCATTACTGGTGTCAGATATGATGAGGGGTTTTCTCCATGTGTGGCGACACAGATCTGCCTGAGAGAGGGAGAGCAAGAAAGAGAGAGAGGAGGGAAAGAGGAAACTTACATTAATGATGAGAAGAAAAAAAAAACTTCTATTGACAAGTACAGGTTTGATGAATCATCGTGTATGGATGTAATTATACAGGATAGAGTCAAAGGAAAGATGTGTGGCTTATTCATGTCAGAAGATTTATGAGAAAATGAAGAAATGAAGGTAAAAGACACAGGAAACAAACACATTCAAAGGGAGGGGTTTGACTTTTCAATATAAAATAAGCTTTTTTGATAAAGAACATAACTCAAAACACTTAAAAATAGTCTCTCATGCAAATTTTAAACCACTTCACAACCAGACCTTTTGTAACCTCTAAATACACGTAAAGCTGTCAGATACTCCTTCTAATCCTCCTCTCATAAGCTCTTACAATGATGTCTAAGTTTAAAATGTAAGAATGTTTTCAACCCACTGAATAACTACATCAACGCAGACAGCAGCAGGCTGACAGCGCTCCAGCAGAGATTTGGGATTTTCAAACGCTCTTCATATTTCCCCTCAATGTCTTCCCAAGTTTATTGCATTTCACCCTCTTGTATCAAAACAAGTGTGGCGTTGTTATGCATGACTGGAATGAATAAAACACAACTAAAAGATTCATGTGATAACTTAGCCAGTACTGTTCTCAATTCACTGAGCCACTTCCTGTGTGTACCATGAACCAGTCTGTTGCTGCTTCATGCTCGTTAAGACTTTCACCAGATGTTGGGAGTACAGACTGAACATTATGTACACACAAACAAACTAAGAAACAGATTTCACTGTTACGTTTGAGATTAATGACACCCTGATAACAGAAAATATGAAAACAAATCTGTTTGATTGGCTGGAAAGTGACTTTAAAATTTGTATATCTGGACCAGAGGTTTTCCAACCAAATGGGCTTGATCAATTTGATCCAGATGTTGCACTCTGCATTTTATTACCATGTGCATACAGATATTTCAGGTTGGGTTTCATACCAGTTTTAACTCTAATAAAACCAGATGGCTAGAAACAAACATTCAAATAAGGATGACAGTTTGAACTCAGTCTTGTTTCCTTTGATTTCATCTCAAAGCAAAAGTGATATTTCATCTTTGCTGTCCATTCCTTTCATTTATTAGGACATCTCATGTGTTTCTGCATACATGACATGTTGGAAGTTGGAGTGTGACTTCTAATGTGAACAGGTGTTAAATGTGCTCAGGGACTCTTCAGCATGGCAATGGAGACCCGTCATTTATGGAAGTGTCTCCGCATCAGTCATGACTACATAAAAGTCACATCACTGTTGGTAAAAGAGGTGTTGGAAAGCCTGGCCAGAGGGTGCAGATGGTCTAGGTGATACAAGGCAGACTCAGAAGACTTTGTCAAAGCTCATATCAAAGGTACAAGCTCTCTCTCCAACAGACAAAGATGAAATCCTTCAACAATGGGTTTAGACAGAGCAATATTTCTCTCAGGCTTGTCTCACTTTCACCTAGAACAGCTCAATGAAAACAGTGACTTCTGTCAGTAACCATCATCAGTACAAACAAGAAATATCCCTCTCATCCTACTGCCAGCTCTGAGTCGGGACCCAAAGGTAGGAAGATTGAAGGATGGATTTGAGGAAATTCTTATACTGACGCCGCTTTTATTTCCATTGCATTCCCAGATCACCTGAGGTGTTATCTGGGCAAGGAAATGAACAGGACATGTGCTCTCCTCTGTCAGTAACTACCAGTAAGAAGCCCTTGAGCAAGCAACTTAACCCTGAATTGCCCTGGTGGAGCTGCTCAGGGTGTGGTGCACAGAGCACAGAGCTCCCATGTGTGAGTGTGAAGCACGGCGAAACAAAAAAATGTGTGATTTGTACGAGGGTGAAAAAGGGCAAAGAAAAACAGAAGAAACAGTTTAGCAACATACAGCTCTCTAAAAGGATGTGTTCTCTTCCATCTAGTAATTATGTGGGTGTGATGGTACATGAGTGAAGAGATGAAGAAAAAATACTCCGAGGGAGATATTTTATAATATCATAATGGTTAAATATCAAAAGGCTAAAAATGGTCTTTATCTTCTGTGCCACATTTCTTTTATCCACATCTTTATGAATGTGCAGTGAGAGATCACACAGCTCAGAGGACTGAGACTCTGCAATAATTAACCTCCCCTCCATATTTTAACAGGAAGTAAAGATCAGCACAAAAAGCTGAAGCAGAGAAGCTACCAAAGACTGTCAGATTCTTGACACTGTTGTGCCTGAGACATTTAACTAAACCTTAAAAAGGCTGGTTACCCTAGTTACCAACTTTTATTGTTCCTTTTTTCTTGTTTTTTGTTTGTTTTGAACATACACAGTGACGTCCAACACAGAAAGAAGCCATCTACTTTTATATTACTCCAAGTATGCATATGGAGAATTTGTGCCTAATTAGTTTTTAGCCTTTTTGATCTTTCCTTAGAAGTTTTCTCTGCCCAAGCAATCTGTCGACATATTGGAACAATGCTGAATACACTGAAAACCACCTTCATCTTTAGCAGGACATTATAACAAATCATTATCATTCAGTGTTGGTAATATCCCTCCAGGACAACAACAATCATCATCTTACTATCAGTATTATCATGTAGCAGATTGAGCTGTTTTGTATGCAGTGAATAGCGGCTCCCTTCACCTTGTTAAAGAAGACAAGAATTGATTTTTATCAGAATATCTTTCAAAACGTGCTGACTCTGCACGTCGTTAATAGCATGCCACAAAAAATATACCAAATTGTCCATAACTACATTTTCTTTAAAAAGAAGCACGGCGCTAATCATTACACTATATTAGCAATGTCAATGTGGAATTATACCAATCACCATCGTGTTATCGTTCTTATCGCTCTGCTGCTAAATCTGCCTGCTTTGTATGCTTTGAGACGACCAAGCTCATTCCAACCAGAAAATGACAGCTCGTTATGTGAGTGAGAATGGATTTCACGATGTTGTGGTATTGCAAGAGACCGTGAGACAATACTGTCAATACTATAAAGCGCTGTCTGAATTGCTTCTTGTGTGAAATGTGCAACGCATGAATAAAGGCCTATTGATCGGTAGGCCGCTGCTTGATAACTGTGTTGCGCGCATGTTTCGCTGTGTGCGCACACAAGCTTGCAGTAAGTGATAATATTTCGTATTGATTAATTTTGATGAATTGCATTCATATCTGAAAAGCAATTTTTTTTGTCCTTCTTCATGCTGAACATGTCGAAGGACCCACAAATCTGATGTTTTGTCATGAACAAAAAACGATGAAGTGAAAAGCTTTTGAAAGAAGTTATGATGTTTGAGTGCATTCCAACATCGCCTTTGGTGTACAGGTTTTTGTGCTGGCTATAATAAACACAAACAACCTGTAATATTGTGTGCAGTGCGCTTCCCTGTGCTCCAGACTGTGTTATTATGCAGATCTATACACTGAGAGCACAGCAGTACTCTCTTGTACTGCACAACAATCATCCAGAGGCGAAACACTGGCAGTTAGTGCTCAGCTTTCATTTCATAATGCAAGAAATTGAATACTTTTTTTTTGGTGTGTGTGTGTGTGTGATGTGTGTTATTGTATGAGTTCTGTTCTCTTCACAAAAAAGGCATGAAATGATACAAGCTGAAGCTGCCAGGAACAAGGTCATCTAAGGATACAAACAGGCATCATCTCTCAGCTTTGCAGCCCATTACTGCAGAAATATCTCTTATTTATCTATATTTGGAATGTCTGAAAATGTTGTAGGCATGCAGACCTGCTCTATCTCTCTCTCTCTCACATACACACACATAAACAGGCGTGATATTTGCACACATATCTCTCATACACATGATGCAAACAGACAGCTTGAAATCTAGCCATTAGTGTTGTGTCTGTCATTAGCTAAAAGGCCCGAAGCTGGAGTGAGACCAGAATAATTATTCTGATTATAGTCCTCTAGCTGAGCTCTATCCAAACACATTACACTCCCTCGGATTAAAATCTGGTGTTTCATCTAGTTTCTAAATCAAGATGCTAGGATTTATTTTGTGATAGCGGCCAATTGAAATCTCAATATTACCACCAAAAAAAAAAAAACTGGACAGAAGCCAAACTTTGAGCAGCCCTATAAATGCATAAAGATTTTGTTCCAACCAGAGGTGAAGTTTGAAGCCACTTTTTTTACCATTCGATTCCTCACACAGTTCCAATACTCTGTGGCTTTATAGGACAGTATAACAGATGACCTTTACATGGGGAAACTTGGCAACATCCAAAAGCCCTTAAGTCATCCCTGACCTCTAGTTTAAGAAGCATTTTGGCCTCTGCAGACCCTCCTCTTGAAAATAATGGCTTGTCACTGGGAGGCGCTTCTCATTCAGGAGTGTCCAGAAACATAAACGCTCTCCTCCCCAGCACTAGGTGACCTCAGCAGTCAAACATGAACCATCTGATCCAATATTTTCAAATGAGGAAACATTTTTGTGTGTGTGTGTGTGTGTGTGTGTGTGTGGGTGGGTGGCTGTGTGGATGTTGAGAGTGGATACGGACTTGTAACTGTGAGCATGTGTTTATGAGTTTGATGCTCTCAGTACGACTGCGGTGAAATGATGCAAGCACAATATGATGGCGGCTTTGAGGATCAGCACAGTGGGCGCAGCTGGTAGCCGCTCAAACACACACACACACACACTGGCTGGCAGAGACTGGTGGATCCCAGCTGTGTCAGTATTATCCATGCGCTAGTATGCATTCACAGGTGCACGGGCACAGAGACAAACACACAGAAGCACATTTCATCGTATGATTGTATACAAGCTGCTCAAGTGTTTCCGTGTACTGGTCCATGCACCGTCTACTGTATTTAACTAAGAGACTCTCTTTCAACTTATTTTTGGTGCACAAATTCTTTCATATATTCGCCCTTCAGGTAAGCATCCTCCTCCCCCTCCCACTCCTCGTCCTCCTACTCCTCCTCCTCTTCCTCTCACGTCCTTTCTGACTCATTGCTGAGTCTAAAATAACATGCTACAGAGGAGATGCAGGTGCAAGTGGCGGGCAGTGATTTTAGCAGGGATTGGCTGGTAACTATAGTCTTTTTTTTTTTTTTCCATCCTTGAGTCCTGCTCCCACAATAGAGCTACTCCTACAACACTTGCTCCAGACAGCCGTGTATTTTTCCACTTCCTCATCTGAAAATATAAGCCTGCCTCTCCATCAGATGCTCTGAAATAGCTCTATGTGGTTAGATAAGCCTGAAAGATAGAAATCTTTTTTTTTTCCCATCTCCAGTGGCAATAACTTTCTGTCGCCCCTTGAAAAACCATAGTTTTATCACTTTTTTTATTTTACTTTATAATAGACTTATTTCAAAATCATGAAAAGAGAAATGAGTTTCTGAAATACACCTCAGATGTGTTTCTTTAAGTTTTAGGTTTTGACCTTGGCTCATGACTGATTCTCTTTCAAACAATTCAAATTAGAGATTTGGGCTGCAGGTTGCTTATCGGACAGTAACTGTGGGTAAAATTTACACATACTCAATTTACAGCAATCTTAAGAAAGTGGAACCTGTGATTATTTGTCATTTTGCTTAATCAAATAAATCTACACTTCTTTGATTGCTAGAGTTATCTCTCTGTCTGTCTGCCGTTAATCTGAACCTAAAACATATTAGACCAAATAAAGTTAATATTTAAATGTACTATGTGAACTGTTGATGTAAAACTGCAGTCACAGGAAAGCACAACTCTGCACTATTGCTAAATCTGCAGAACGTGTGAACAGCAGGAGTGGGTGTAAGATCACCAGCAGACATGTCGATGCTGCACGCTTTTGATCTGAACAGCCATGATAAAACAGAGACCCCCCCTCCCCTCCCTGTAGTTGGAAGAGTTTTTTTTTTTTTTACTATCCAGAGCCACTAAGTCATTTGTTTTAAATTCTCAAAGTATCAAACAAAACAATCCTTGCTGTAAGAATAATCATTTTTGAGCCCAAACATCATAACATGGATGAACAGTCATCCTAAGTGACTGACATTACCATAAGTACAGGAATTATATCATCAGCATAAGTCAGCACCAAAGGCAGAAAACTATTAATCTCTCTGTGAAAATGTATTGCTTTACCAGCATGGTTGCCCAATTCAAGCAAAGGCCAGCAGGACACTTGTTTGATCTGATTTTACTGTCTAGACTTTGTAATTACATCTCAAGTCCACAGAACATTGGGAATAATTTCAAGGCAACATGCTGTAGATGGGCAATTTGGCAGAAATCTGTGAACCATCAGTATTGTATTTTGTTAGTGCTATTGTAAACTGTAGCTCATTATATTTTCCTCATTGATTTTTTTCCCCTTAGTTTTGTTCTGTCTCTGGAGGAAGCATTGTTTCTCATTTACAAAAAAAAATAAAAAAAATAAAAAAGAAGAAATCTGCCCATATTTTAAAATCAGTAAGGCTATTTAAAAGATGTAAAAATTCACCCTCAACCTTCCCACGGCCACGTACTTCTTTACTGCTTTAAGGTGAGAATCTGTTATTAGTCCCTCAAGGTCCCCCCCTGTAGTTATTTGCATCTTTTATATTCAGTGTTTTTTTTTGTTTTTTTTCACATCTAATTTTACCAGTAATTTCTCCTGTTCCTGTTTATCGCTTTGCAAATAAAATAAGGAAACTTTAAAAAACTCAGCGTCCTCATTTTTGGATTTAAAGAAAACACATTTTTGGGGTTGCAGTGCAAATCGTGCCAGAAAGCACATGTGGTAACCTAATTTAGACTTGGGGGGGGAAATTAATATGAAACCAAGCTGGTGGAGTAGCAGATTCCACAAGCTGACTGCATTGCTATACCTGCTGTATGCAAACTTCAGGGGTAAATTGCCTCCACCAGTAACATGCAACATATAGTCTAACAACAAGAGGTGACAAAGACAGCCAGCGATATAGATTGTCTGTGCATTAGTTGAAGGCTGATGTGGAGACAAAGAGAAGAGGGAGGAAAACAACATACCTTTCTAGACTCAATTACACACACATATACATGCTGTGTGCTGGCTCAGATTGAATTGTACAAACGGACAAGGACACACATGAACACGAAGGCTCATGAATATACCTGATCATACTACAATCTGTCTACATGAACAAACTGTATCAGATTTGTTCTTGCATTTTGAAGTACCTTAAAGTCAACAGCTGCTCGATGCTGGCTCAAAAATGACTCATTGAAAAAGCCTACACTTCTTTGAAGTAATACTAAGCCAATATAAAAAAAAATTGGGACCTTCTAATTCATTCCAGAAATGATTGCTCCATTTATTAGATTTGAGGACTTAAAGTAGCTTTGAAGTCTGCTGTGTGGGCGGTGATTAACAGCTGTGATTGACAGTTTGCTCACCTGTAGCTCTCCCCTGGGTGGCTCCAGGACAGTCAAACTATACTGTGGCATTATTTTGGTAAATGTAATGTTCCTTGATTATAAAACCTGCCTCATTGGCAAAATGTAGCTAAAATAGCTAATGTTAGCCCAACTATGCAGCTCTGTGTACCCATAAAGCTTTTTACCCTGTTTCTGAAGTGTGAAAGGCAGTAAAGGTCTGGCTCTTCATGAAAATATGATCATAAGCTGCAACTCTGGACTTCAAGCTGGCGCCAGTGCAAACACTGGGTGACGTCCCACATGCACACAAACCAATCTCAGCCTCATACAAACGCTATGTGCTCTTAAAACATCCAACAAATGTCAAACAATATCTTTATAACCCACACAGAGATGGCAGCGCACACTCACATAATGATAGCATGTGTTAGCAATGACGTTACTGAAGGAAGAGAAACGTTCTAGTTGACACTCTGACTTAGAGAGACAGAGAGAAATGAGCTGCAATCGTTTAACTGACAGGATGGGGAGGAGGAATAAAGAGCGAGGAAAGAGATAGATGATGGATAACGAAGAAAAAGAAGAAGGAGGGGGGGCAGGAGAGAAAATAAATGCTTTTTACATATTCAGTTCTGCATGGCTGCACTGTTTATGTATGTACGCGCACACTCGGTTATGACTTGCCTCACTTGTTGATGATTTTCATTTAGATAGTTTGTTATTGTATGACACGCTCTCTTACTCATATAGCAATTCAGCCAGCAATACACACACACACACACACACACACCACACACACATGAATATATAATGATTTGTCACAACTGTATCTTGACGCAGTCTTGGCAGCGTGCCTTTCCTCTTTAAAGTCTGTTTCGAGCGTAAAAAACAAACACAACTCACATTTTCCTCAACATCAATCACATTCAATATTTTTTAGACAGCGTTGTCATGATCTCTGGTATATTAACCTAGAAATGTTCTTTCTACTTTTAATATTTCAATTTTATGTGCTCCCCGTTGGTTAAGTATTTAGAAGGAAAAAAAAACTGGAGGACAGAAATTGTGAACATTCAAAGCTTAGAAAGCAGCAAGTAGTAGACTCTGTGCTGAAGTGTCCTCAAGCAAGGTTCTGAGTGACTCAGCCTTTTCTGGCCCATTATATTTGTTATTATTGTAAAAAGATATACATTCATAAAACCAATATATGACAGAAATTGAAAGAATGTCAGTTTAATAATCACTTAATCACTAAAATATCGAGAAAGTCTTCCCTATCAGACACTGTGCTACTGCTGATCCTGCACTCTCACACGTTTGGCAAGGAGGTGAGAAAAATGAGGCTCTCTCTTTGGATCAATAACATATTAAATCATTGCTCCACCATATTTTTTATTGTATATAACCCAACAGTAAAAAAACAAAAACAAAAAGGCTATTTTTAGTTTTTGGACAACAAAAGTGCAGTCAGTAACTACAGTAAAACCATTTAAGAGTCAAATATTTCCCAAATAAATCATGCCGTGTTGGAGTGTGAAATTGATTTGTGGTGATGAAGATGTCGGTTTTCTTCGTGATAATCTCTGATTTTAGATCTTGGCCTGCCCCTGCTATTTATTTACCAAACCGCCGCATGAGCTCATGTAAACACAGGCTATCATTGTCCTGCCCATTAATTAATGAGTCCAGTCAGAGCGCTGGATGCCTGCACGCTCAATCTGCCTCCTCAGAGAGGAAAACCACTGGCAGTCCGATGAATCACCGCATTCAAATGGTCTCGTGGTAAAAGACCAAAAATGATTGAAAACCAAAAGGGAGAAATTCATGAGGCCGGATGAGCGATGATAAATGTATTAGCTCCAGATGACATTTCTATCACTACCTCATCGATCACCTTGGGGACATTTTTAAATTGTGTGTGTGTGTGTGTGTGTGTGTGTGTGTGTGTGTGTGTGTCATATGCAGAATTAGGCAGATGAAAATGTCTCTCACCTTAGAATAACAAATGCATTCACAAACAAAAACAGAAGACGGGCACATTTGGGACCCTGACATATTACCCAAGGGGAACTGCAGGAGACAAAGTTGTATATTTATTCTTAACAAGTTTTTTAAACCATAACATTCATAACTGCTCTTCCTCTATCATGAAAACTTGGGACATTGTGTCTGCGTATTATTGCTTCTTCTCCGTTTACCTTCAAATAATCTAATTCAGTGCGGCTCTTTGTTATAGCGCACTCAACATTGATCTGTTGTCACTGAGATTTCTACCTGATACAGATTTATTAAATAATACTTCCCTCACTGTGTCCTTCTTAACACTCGCTCTTGAGTTTCAGAAAGAAAATCCACACTAAACTCACCATTAACCTTAGTGCATCCAGGTGAATGCACTGCATATTTATACATCCTCCTGTTATTTGAATCATTGCAAATGTCTAAAATAGAAAGCTACAGCTCTCCCATGGCGAACAATATGAGCTGCAGGTGACAGTGGAACTGCACTTGGAGGCCACTGAACCTGTTTGATAAACAACAGGAACTTCTGGAGCAGCAGAATGAGTCTGAAACAAGGTGCAAATGGCTCAGTAAATCTGGCTCCCGACTCTCAACGCTCTGCTTGTGGCCTCCCTCCGTCTCCGTTCACTCGCTTTCTTCTGGTTCTGTCTCTTGGTATTCAGAGGCTGCTCTCTTGCAGCTCAAAGTCTCTTATCTAAATCTCCATTCAGACAGAGAAAGAGACAGAGCTGGGGAGAGAGAGTCAGAGATAGATAATACAGGTCACTCTCCAATGACTCACTCTAAAAGGCATCTGGGGAGAGGATAGGAAAAAAAAAGAAGCAGCAAAACAAGGGAAGGGAGAGGAGGAGAGGAGAGCCACTGCAAAACATTATATGGATTTCTGGCCTAAGCTGGGACCATGAAAAACATGCAGACTTAATAAGTAGCTTGATATGAAAGTTACTGTACATCTGGTGGTTTTTCTAGGCTCACAGCTTCTTAGCCATTTATTTTAAGATCCGCTGAAAGCCTGTGGCAATGATAAATCAGCAAAAAAATATCCACCACATGCCTGAGTAATGGAAAGCTAAGCTGAGCTACAGTGAGCTGAATTACCTCTTATCAATGCAAGACAAAATCTGTATCTTTTTTGTACCTCTTTGTCATTTTGCCGCCACAGGAATAGTCAGACATCGTTTTTTTTTCCTTTTCTTTGCTGGCAGTGTTGCTTCTCTTCACTGTATTGTCAATCGTCCATCAATCCAATGTCAAAGAGAATCAGTCTGAAATGGATAAAACTGCTAATTTTTTAAAAATGTTTTACTATTTTAGACTTTCGAGGTTATAGAGGTCAGGATGTTTCAATCCCATTCCTTCTGGATTTTACGCAAAATGATGGTTGAAATCACATTATTAGTGAGATGATGAGAAGATGAAGAGAAATTTGAAACATACCTAGAAAGTCATGAGTCGCCCTTGAACAGATGATGCTACCCTCTGAATGTTAACCAAGGTCTTAAAGCTCTCCATTTCAAACCTACACAGCATCCTTCCTTCATTTGCCCTATATAGTGCTTGCTAATTAGTAAATCATGCTATATATAGCACGTAACATTTTCTATTATGCTTTCACAGACATGTACACACTTAAAATATTTAGAGTCTGTAATATTCCCTGCCACCCCCGCTCTAATCGCCTCTTCTCTAATGTGCTGCTTACTACTTGAAGACAAGCTGATGTAGATTTGAAACAGATACTCAACTCTATACACACACACACACACACACACACACACACACACACACACAGAGCAGTATTTTTGACTTATGTTCACTCCTAATCTGCAGCAGGAGTAGAAATGAAAGAGGTCCATTAACTACAAGGATGTTTGTTTTATCATCCGGCCCCTCCCTGCTGCACAGTTGAGTCAGGGGCGTTTATAGACATTCATTCATCTCCCTCGATTACTCTCAACCTGTTTTCTACCCCCACCCGCCCCCTCCCCCCATCTCTATCTCTCTTCCCCCGCCATTACAGCACATCCCCCCCCTCTCTCTCTTTCTCCTCACCTGACTGTAAAATCCAAGCTATATTGAATTTGGCATGTTCTTCAAACCACTGTTGAAAATATATCGCTGCAAGCAAACAAGTTTATTTCTTTTTTTAATTTTGACTCCAGAGCTTTTTCATAAAATGATGTCCGTGACACGTCTTGGAAGTTGCAGCGCGCTCTAACATGACTCTGCAATTCCTTAAAGATAGATTATGAAGGCATTAGAACACTACAGTACCCTGAAAATAAAACCAAACAGTCGTAGGAGAGGATTTACTGAGAGATGCTAAAAGGGGCTGTGAGGAAGGAAACAAAACACTAACCTGGCTACAAATCTTACCTCGTTGGACTGTTTACTTTTATTGGCTGCGTGAGTGCGTGCTGAATTGATCGACACCCCCAACACAACTATTCCTTTACAGGTCTCTTTTTAAACCTACTTGTTATATATTTAGCCGTTTCTCCTTCCTCTCAGCCTGGGCTTCTTCCTGTACTCTCTCTCTCTTTCTTTGCGCCCACCTAAACCCTCTCAGCACTCTCTCTCTCTCTCTCTCTCTCTCTGTCCTTCTCTCTCTCTCTCTCTCTCTCTCTCTCTCTCTCTCTCTCTCTCTCTCTCTCTCTCTCTCTCTCTCTCTCTCTCTCTCCTCTCCCTCTCCCTCTCTCTCTCCCTCTCTCTCTCTTTTTTGGTGCTATCAAAAAGGTTGTGATGTAAAGTCAGCCTCAATCCCTCTCTGTTGTCTCTCTCTCTATCTCTCTCTCTCTCTCTCTCTCTCTATCTCTCTCTCCTTCTGTATGTGTGTGTGCTATCGGATCTAGTTGGTATAGCTATAGTCAGCCCTGCTGTCCAGGCTAAATGAATGTTAAAAGCCTATTGAGTTTCTTTGTGCTAGCTGCAATAGCTTTGTCCTTATATAGGTAATACGATGTGCTGTGTGTGTGTGTGTGTGTGTGTTTGTAGCTTATATGCGTGTGTGTGCGTGTGTGTGCGTGTGTGTGTGCCGTATGTAATGCGATGCAGTCTTTTAATTTAGGAAAGCAGACACAGTCAGCAGGTAGAGGTTATGACCTCTGCTGGAGGACACGCACTCTGTAACCTAACATGAAATTGATTTCAAGGTAAAGTAGCAGAACATATGAAGCCGCAGCTGCTGGTGTGTGGCGTGTCATTGCTATATTGTAGTTTTGTACATATTGGAAGGGAATTCATCAATAGAATTCAGCAATATGCTTGTTGATGCTACATTTTTCAAGTCTCTCATAATAAGAAATCTTTTCTTCAACTACCAGCTTTAAAATATCGATTACCTGCCTGTAAATATGCTCTGAAAGACCCTCCCACAGGTCTTACCCTTTAGATCAAGCTGTTTTACTCACTAAGAGTTGCTGCAGCGGTGACTGAGGTTTTGCATTAAAGTTGTTTTTTGAGGCCATGGAGTGAAGTGGCCCTCTTTTTGGCAGTAATGACTGGGAGAATCACTTTGGGGAGAGCTGAGCAGAGGCAGCAGTAACTGGATCAATGAAGAGACTGCAGTTAGAAAATAGGGGTCGCCGTGATCAATTAGACTCTTTGCTGCGGCTGGAATGGTAAAAAACAACTGGTGGTGGAGAATCTTAGTCGCTCCCTATGCTTTGTTCTTGTTCTTTCACACTTTAGCTAGTTGTTTTCCTAACTGTAGTTTCTGATTTTTCTACCACACATTTTGACCTATTTTTTTTGTAATTTTCCATCTCTATCAGTCCTCCATAACTTTAACTTTTTCTTTTTTTTTACTTGTAACCTTTCATGAAATTTTCATTGTGCGCTTTTTCTTGCTCCCAATTACCCAACTGATATATTTTGTGGTTTAAAACCTTTATAGCATATTCAAAATTGGAAAAAAGTCACTGTGCACAAAGCCTCAATTTGTGCTGCCTGGGGCAACGCTGAATCTGTTTGTGTCCTTCATTTTTATTCTGTACTGCTTCTAATTGTTTTCTCTGATTTGCATGATCATACATCTGCAAGCTGGATCCAAACACCATGTGTCAAATCTATTTTTCTTTTTCTTCTAACTGGCTGCTTGTAATGCTTTTTCTAGTCTCTTCTTGAAACATTTATTTATGTTTATCCACCGTCTGCATGTGTAACTACCTGTTCATCATCCGTAATGTTAATGGAAATCTGAAGCTGTTCCATGTGGTGACACAGTAGGTGTAAATGAGTAAGTATGTTTTAAGTTAAAAACACTCACATCTGATCACAGAAGCTGATTCAACTCATTTACTGTACTGTATTTATATGAGGATAGACAGTCATCCAGTCATCTTATGTAAGGTGAGTAGAAAAGTCATTAGTGCAAAGAATACATGTACATAACTTGATACTAATATGGGTAAAAATATCTTCTCTTCCCCTTTCTTCCTGTCTTTTTTTATTTTTCTCATCATTGCCACACACACATATGCAGTCAAACACTAGGGTAGCACTATACATGCTTTATGTCACAGTCTTTGTCAAGCACCACCCACCCATCACTGTATCACACACACACACACACACACGCACACATACACACCTACCCTCAAGCATCCGCCATGGAATTGAAAAACCACTTCAGAAAAATAATGGAGCTGTGGCAGCCCTGCAGTGTGTGTGTGTGTGTGTGTGTGTGTGTGTGTGTGTGTGTGTGTGTGTGTGTGTGTGTGTGTGTGTGTGTGTGTGTGTGTGTGTGTGTGTGTGTGTGTGTGTGTGTGTGTGTGTGTGTGTGTGTTCTAAGCGTGTTTCCATAAGGATGTGTGTGAGGTGCATTGCTGCAGTCTTGGAGGCGGGATGCGTAAATGGATCTCTGAATGGTTGTGGTCAAAGAGATTTGACCTATTTACAAAGACAGCTACATTGCTGAATGTGTGTGTGTGTGTGTGTGTGTGTGTGTGTGTGTGTGTGTGTGTGTATTTGTGCACATTCAGGAAAGAAATAGAGAGCAGGAGCGAGGAGATGACGCAAGCTTGGATTTGCATGTGCACGCTTGCAAAAAAAAAAAGTGAACTCCCAAATGAGACTGTAATTGGTTTTAATGTCTTCCCATATGGATTTCACATATGGACTAATTAATTTACAGTTTTACATGCAAGTGAAAGTCTCATGCGTAACAGCAGAAGAGATGTTTAATTCATTGATCATTAACATTAAAACCAACAAATAGTAAAATGTCGTGGTCGGAGTTGTAGTGTGCTGAAAATACGCTATGACTGCATGAGGTCATGTAAGACGGAGGGAGATAAAAATAATATAAAGAGCTTAGAAGTGAAGTCAAGAGGATTTTCTTTTATTTGTCATTATTCATATGCATTACTTAGATATATAGACACATGGGGGAAAAAAAAATATATATATAGAGAGAGAGAGCTTGAGAGAGGGTGGTTGCTTTGCTTGCAGAGACTTGGCTGCTGATGAATAACCCCATCTGCCTGTCATTACTACTAGTGCTACACGCGCACACACAGCAGAATCTGTCACAGATCCTCTCTAAACAGCCTCAGGGGATCCAGGGAAGGAGCGGGAGAGAAAGATAAAGAGAGGAGAGAGAGAGGAAGAGCAGAGAGCAGAGATGCTGGGTGTGTCCTGGTCTGTAGATAAGCACAGAGAGGCTCCGCTGAGGAGAGGAAAAGCAGGACAAAACACACTAGGAGGGTAAACACCTGTTCCTCCACTCAACCGATTTCAGACAAACTACCTATTTTTAGTGTGTCATTAAACCAAATTTCAAAGAGTCTTTTGTGTTTTTGTTAGCCGGTTGTGACGTTAGCTGGCAACATTGTGAATAATTTGTAAAGCTGACAGACTTAAAGAGACATACTATTAGCGAGTTAGCGATGGCCTCGTGGATCCCTGATGGCTTGTGTGGATGTACAGCCTTTTAAAATGAAGCCCTCCCAGCAATCGATTGAGGTGAAGTGTTGGGAGGTTGATTTGAGACATGGCCAGAGGTCAAACCAATCTAACTGAGGTTCAAAGCGTGTTCACAGCACAACACATTCAGGCATTTTCAAGGTGTTCGGTGAAATTAAAGCTTTGATTTAGAAGCATCAGTCTTGCTCATTTAGATCAGTTAGAAGGGGGAAGCGAGGGCAAAAGAGCCTTTGAAATGCCTTAAGAACAAGTTTGTGAGCTACAAAATGCATTAATGATTAAGAACCACAACCTCAGAAGTGGTAGAAATGAATTAATTATTTGTTTTTCACTTGTATCTGATGATCTTAGCTGTGGAAGCTCTGCCTGGAATAATGGATACACTAAAGTTAACGCAGGCTTAAAAAACTCATTAAATATTAAGCTGTAATAATTAAAAGAATACAAGCAAACACGTTTATTAAAGTCAGATCCTGGTTCATGTTGGCAAGTAAAATCTAGTTTTAAATTCATCAGGATAACGTTTGGTGATGGCGGAATAAGCCAAAACCCTTCTAGCAAGAGATGTCTGATAACAGATGGAACCAAATATCACCCTGAAAGATAGTAAAACGCCGGAACTGACAGAAATTTGAGTCTGACGAAAGAAAAGTTTTCCAGGCCTCCCACAATGTGTTTAAGTGAGCGGAGTAAGATGTGATTCAATGAAGTGTTTCTTGAGAAATTGAGTCCTCCATCTTTTACTGATCCCACACAATTTCCTGGGAAAACTACCGATTGTTTTTTGAACTTGTGTGTGTTTGTGTGTGTGTGTGTGTGTGTGTGTGTGTGTGTGTGTGTATGTGTTTGTGCAGCAGCTTGCAGTAATTCAAATCCCTCAAGCTGTTCTTGCTTTTACACTTTGGTGTGAAAACCAGAGCGGAGCACAGTTCTCTTCCAGTTTAATCAATCCAGCAAGTGGACAGCCTGTACGCTTTATAATAGCTGACAACTGGAGGTCAAACCCTCATGCTGGCTGTGTTGAGGTGTGTCAGAGTGAGGCAAATAAAAACTGGAATTATTATTTTGTAGCCTTTTGATAATCAATAGTTAACCCATGGCATTGTTTATAACTACAACACCAGATGTAACACATGTATGGAAAGATGAGAGACACAGAACAAAAAGGGAAAGAGCGGCATACATCAACCTCTCCAAGGACACAGTAAAAAGAGACATTTCATTGTGATGCACATCTCTACCTCTCAATAAGTGCCATTTATACATCCACATCCAACACACACACACAAGCACACACCTCCCGGCTTTCTCCCATCTCCCTTTGTGGTTACTGCGCACAGACGGCTTTTTAAAAAAATGTTTTATATGTGTAGAACAAGGCTACTTTTGTCTGCCTGTCGTACTTCCCTGACACACACAGACACTTCTACGCACACAAAGACTAAGATAAAGGGAGAAGCATCATTACCTTTGAGCACAAGTGGTTATGATGACATCCATATGCAATAGCTAGCCATTAAAAATCCCCCCTATCTCTGGTCTGTCTCTATTCGGATATCACTATATCCTTACTTTTTTATATTAATATAAAACTTTAATTCAAATATGTAAAGACAAAACTTTAGCCCATACAGTATTATATATAGAAGGAAAGTATCAGTTATTGCGTTTTCTAGCATCTAGCTAACCCTAATCCATTAATTAATTAATTAGCCTGACATAAAATCTACACAAGCATACGACTTCTCTTAGATGCAGCTCTAAGATTATATGAGTTAACACAATGAGGCATCTGCAACCTCTATAGTTGGTAGAATACATGTTGGAAAAAGTCTTTTATTATTGAATTCGGCATCTAGCAGCACAGCTCGGGTTGTCCTTTTCAGTATTTGTTAGGACTAAGTGGAACAAATGTCCACCTCTGTTCAAATCAGCGCCTGTGGGTACTGTGAAACACCAGGAAGTGCTCATTCCTGATGTGTCACAACAAGCTCACGACACAGACGCAGAATTAAAATAGGCAGAAAAGACCATTCGTATTTAGACACGCATTCCCCCCCCCCGCGCACCCTGATGCATCAGAAAGCAGCCTGCCTGGCCTCTTCCTCTTGTGTCTTTTGAGGTGAAAAGGTTGAATGGCAGAGGGAGAAGCGTGATGTGCCACCGACCGCTTGACAGGAACAAACAAATGAGATAAAAAGACCGACCATTACCATTACACTCAGCTTGTTTGTTAGCCATTGTGTGTGTGTGTGTGTGTGTGTGTGTGTGTGTGCGTGTGTGTGTGTGTGTGTGTGTGTGTGTGTGGTGTATTCCCGAGGCTCCCTTGTGGGTCTGGCACACACACACACACACACACACCATTACAATAAGTGTTCCCTTTTATGGCAGTTGACTGTAGTGTTATGTAAATGAGTGACGTTACAAAACATTTTACTAGTTTACTACATTGTGTCTGACATCCACCCTCCATTTATATGTAATGGTACAAGACATTTTTACCAGCTACTGTTTCTATAACGACAGCCCCACCCAGCTTCTTCAGGACCACCCAGACATTACTGTCACCACTGATTGGATGAATATTCAGTTACTGGAAAGTTTTGATTAATCTCATTAATTAGCAACCAGTCAGTACTTCATGAGGTTGCCATGCTTTAAGCAATGCATTTGGAAAGCTCTATGTTAAAACAATGCAAGGAGCTGTGTTGGTGGCGTTGTGTTGTTTAAGGTACCAGTAAGACGATCCATAAAGTTGAGGTAGATATTAATGCATTTAAAGGCTTATCAGATAATAAATCACTGCACAGTTGTTTGTAATACTCACATACTATACATGATCTTACATCCCTGTAAAGTCACACTACCTTTCATCTCAGCCATCTTGAGTTAAACAGTTGAATATGGAGTTTATGTTACAAAGTAATCCATCACATTGCATTGCAGCAAAAGTTGAGCCTGCTTCAACTTTTTTTAGTTTTTTGCCAGATGACCCTGCGTCAGCGGGCCCCCGACTGCGTCAATGTTCTGGCTCCATTCAAATGAATGAAGGCTGTGTTTTTTTGTGTTGAGCTAATGTCAGTCTGAAGGCCGCCTACGGCTTGCACTGTTTTTCTGCAGTGGTTTTGAGGTATGGCTCTCTTTTAAAAATATGTCATTTTTTAAACTTGTGTGTGAGTGTACTCTGATTTCAGTGACATTTCCACTGATAATTAAATAAAAATGAGGACAGTAGTTTAAAGAGGGCTGTTTCTTAGATTATATATAAATGTACAGACTCAGCATTTGATGAACAGGTGAGTCCCTGAGGTTGCAAGGTGAATGCAAATGCAGCACTGTGAAGTATATCAAGCAAACAGAGCTAGCAGAGCAAAAACAAACATGACTCAGTGTAAGTATTACAAATGAAAAGTGTTCTTTTAAGTCATTGTGGAAGCCATCGATGATTTAATGATTTTTTTGGGGGAGAAATTTGCAGACAAAGTCCAATTTCTGCTTTGTCATTCAGTGCCTCCATGATGTTCAAATTCTTGTCTGTGAAGGTTTTAACTGGGATTTCAGTTATTTGTCCTTACTCAACAAGTATTAATTTTAATTTGGTACAATCAATCATTTAACAAAAGACACACTGTACAGTAACAAGGGTCCCAAGGTATTTCAGTACATATGTAAGGTCAGGAGAAATAGATAGAAAAGTAGAGGAGTGAAAGAGGCAAAGGGTGAGTGAGGGACAAAAAGAAGTAGGAACAATAAAAGGAAAAAAAAGCAAGAGAGTATGTGAAACATGAGAAACAACGGAGGACTAAACCCAAAGTTTGCTCAGCATATCCAACCAATCAAGAATGCCAGAAATAGCTCAGCACTTTAGCCAAAATCACACACACACACACACACACACACACACACACACACACACACACACACACACTGTGGAACTTGGGGCCCCTGCTATGGAAAACTCATCAAATTAGAAGTCGGGGAAGGCCAAAAAACACGTCTGCAAAGAAAGAGAGAAAGAAGTTGAAATGGCAACCGCTCAAAGTAGGTAGTGTGAGGGTGTGTGTGTGAGAGAGAGTCTGTGTGTGTGTTTGATTGCTGTCAGACTGGTTTTGTCTCAACAGAGCTATTCACAGCTGGGGAACTGGACTCACACACATATGGACACACTCACACTCACACACACACACACACACACACACACATAGGTCCAGACTGCAATGAACAAGCAATGCCTGAACCACTGGTTTCCACTCCTTGTTCTCCTTTTGCTTTATTTCTTCTTTCTATTCTTTGTTCTCTCTTTCCTTGTTTGTTATTCCTTAGGTTTCCTTCCTCATTTTGTCTCTGTGTTTGTTTCTATATCCTCCACGTCCCCTTAAATCTTTTATAATGAACAAAGATGCCTCGAAAAAAAAAGAGAAGGCAGACTACAATTATATATGTGAAACGGCAAGCTGCAATACTCAAGCACATTATTAAGTTGAGTGTCTCTAATCCGTCTTTGAGCTCCCAAGAGATGGAAACAACTTCTCCAATCACAACTCCACTCATTCACTCCAGCCTTCACTCGTGTTTGAAAACTAGAGCCTCGTCAATACGTCGCTGTGCCAATTTTATCTAATGATTTTTGCTTATTCCAGATGGATCAGTATCTGCTTTCTCGCAGTCGACACATGACAAGAAATTCAAGTTGTGTTGAGCGATCGGTAACAAAGTTCTGGCAAATAGATGAACAGCTGTACTCCGAATGTTCTCTTTTAAGTTGTAAACGCTGCCAGCCGCTGTAATGCACACATGCTTGTAGTTTATCTGTCGCTAAATCAGCTCTTCAGCTAGCAATGAAGCTAGCCAATGTCGTGGCTTGGCAGTAGTAGAGTTGTGTAAAGCTTTATTGTCATTCTTCCTAACTCATGTAATAGTAACACACAAATCACATTTCAGTACTTGTTAGTACATTTGCAGTCAGTGCGGTGGAAACATGTCTGATTTCCACCTGAGAAGTTATGATTTCTTCTCAAAAGCTTCAAACTGAGACCAAACAGTTTTTTTGGGGGGTTTACTAATCCCTTTAGCTAATTCCTGAACATCTTTCTTCCAAAAACAGCTGGCTACAACTGCTAATAGAGGGATTATTAGACCAGCAGGAAAATACTAGAAATAAACATGCACACTGAGACAAGTAAATTGAAAACTGATTGTCTCCCTCCCTCTGGTTGTTTGTCATGTCTCCGCAGTGCTGTTTAGTCTCACTTTACTGCATGATTAAAGATGCCATGTTCAATGCTTCGGTAGTGGTTGAAAAATTATTTCTTGTAGCATCTATCATATACAAACAAATGAAGTAGTTTATGGAGTAAATTGGTAAACTGGATGAACTAATGTATGAAAAAATGTGTAGCCATTGGTAATAAGCTATTGCAACTATCAAAAATCAATTTGGCTAAAGTTACTACCTAGCTTTACTTAATTCGCTTGCTATTCAATTTCAATCAACATCGACAGCAGCAATAATCGTAATAATAATAAAGTTATTAAAGTTACAATCAGCAATGAATATTTCCTGTGTGCAGTATTTGGTGCTGGAATTCACATATTGGAAATTGGCCAGACATTGTCATGGATATTGGACATAATTAAGGGATGTCACATATTTACTAGTTCAAACATGTAGTGCAATTTTTTGTATGTTTTTGTGCATCCTAAAGGTCCCAAACATGAGTTCACATAATGAATATGGCACTGTGTTTTTTGGGGCACTAGAGCCTGCTGGCCACGCCCGTCTCAAATCACTTCACAACTTTTCTCCAGTTCTGAAGTGTGTGCCAATTTTCTTCAGTTTTCAAACATTTCAAGCCCCTCATAAATACAATAGAATATTAATAATCTCTACAAAAAGCAATAGGTTCCTTTCACTTTCAGTACCTGGGACCTATGAGCCTCATTAAAATGTTAATTCATGTTTGTTTCCCTTAAAAGATTAAATATCAGCTGATATATCGATTGTCAGATTTTCAAAATTCAATTATTATAATTAGCATTGACCTCAAAAATCCAGTAGTCAGTCTCTACTGAAAGCCTCTAATCAAAAACTAATAAAGCATTTCAGTCCCTCAAACCCCCCTCCGCCTTTTCCCACCTGTACTCGCCCTAATATGCTCTTATCTCACAGCTAAAAAGCTTTTCTACTTCACTGCTTTGCTCCCATTTCTCTCCTGCAGCTCTGACTCCTGCACTCTTTACTGCCGCATGCCACTGATGTTTGTAATCTGTGAACTTGACCGTATTCTGCTGTTGCTCTGACAATGTCGGCTACATGTGGAAAACGTGAGCGCGCGCACACACACACACACACACACACACACACACACACACACACACACACACACACACACACACACACACACACACACACACACACACACTTTCAGACAAGAGATCGTTTTCAGAGCATTCAGCGTGACATAAAGTCCATCTGCTGGATTGAAATGTTGTTCTAGCAGATCCACCTTTTTACTGGGGTGTATACAGTTCAAGACACCTGTGTTAATAGTGAGATAGGGAAGCAGGTAGAGATGCTCTGCCTGTATTGACAGATTGTGAATGAAGATCTGTGTGTGTGTATATGTGTGTATGTGTGTTAAGGACATGCCAGTGACCTGAATTATACAGCTCTGACTGTCTGTCTGCTTATCTTCCCGCTGTCTGTCTCTGTCTGTTGTCTGTCTGTTTGTGTCTGTGCCTTCAGGCTTCCATCTTTATTGTTCTGGACAAATAAAGAGGTTGGTTCGCACATAAAAGAAGCCTACACAATCACACACACACACACACACACACACACACACACACACACAGAGATACGCACGGATATGCACACACATACGCACGATCAGATGCTCCTTCGGATGAAAGGGTCATTGTGTTGGTGCAGCTACAAATCCTTGCAGCCCTCAGCACTCGACAGCTAAAACACCCACACACACATACACACACAGGTATACCTCTCTTAGTTAGGACATTCACTGACATTCACTAGCCCCTAACCAACCCTAACTTTAACTATCAGAACTAACCTTTAAACTAAACTGAACCAAAACCTAATTTTAACCTTGACACTTATGCCAAATCTGGACTCTCAAACAGCCAAAAAAAATCTTCACTTTCCTAAAATCTCCTCACTTCTCAGGTCTAAAAAACTCTAATTGGTTCTCACAATGATAGCTAAACAAGCACACACACACACACACACACACACACACACACACACACACACACACACACACACACACACACACACACACACACACACACACACACACTGCCCCCAACACACATGCACAGGGACCCATAAAGGTGGATTACCCTCATTTACAAATGTATGGCTTTGTGACTGATCCATTAGCAAAACTAGTGGGAGCACAACCAATGAATTATTCAGCACGTCTTTAAGGGTTAAAACAGGCGGAAAATATGCTTGTTAAGATCTGAAAAGAACAGACAGAATACACATTTAAAGAGGAAAAGAGGAGACAAAACGCAGAAACGAGAGAAAGAGGCGAGAGAGAACAAACACTTGTTAGAAGTTCCAGGCGTATTAAAAAGTTTCCTCTATCAATAACAATAAAGTAATTAATTATAAAACATACAGCCGATACGCATTTTAAAGTTATAAAAAATAAAGCACAACAAAAGAAGAAAAAAACAAAAAGGCGACCTCAGAAAGTTAGAACAAGATGTCACTGACGAAACATGAATTATTCAGAGCCTCCTTAAGAATGAAAAGAGGCGGAAAACACACTTGTTAGGAGTTTTAAAAATAATTAAAAAATGTTAAAGGAACAAAATACATTTATTTTGCACATAAAAAAAGCCTTTAATCTCAGATGGGGAAAAAAATAAAAATATAAGTCCTATTGTATAATATAAGCTTCTATATGTTCACCAAAAAAAGAAGAAAATATGAGGGTTTCTATGAATATTTGAAACCAATGATGCATTTTTAATATTTATAGAAAGAAAATATGATGTGTGTGTGTGTGTGTGTGTGTGTGTGCGTGTGTGTGTGCATGCGTGTCGCTCCCAAGCAGACTAAAATGACACATCCCTCCCATAAAGTGTACAGATCAAAAATGCTCCTGATGATTACATGACTCACATGACTCAGTGGCCTTGGAGAGTGTAAATCTCTCCTCCAGACCTTCTCTCACCCCCACCCTGCTTGTCTCGCATTCAGTCTCTCCCCACCCCTCCTCTCCATCTGTCCCTCTCCTCCCTTTTTTTTTTCTTTTTTTTTTCTGTCCCTCACTCTCCATCCAACTCACCCCGTCTAGCTTCTCCATCCTTCTCTTCTTTAAACCTTTCGATTCTCTCTCTTTCTGTATCCATCCAGGCGTGTATAAGTGAGTGTGGCAGGCCTGGTTGGTGTGTCTTTGTGCATCACCGCTTTAGACTAACAAACCCCCACCCAATACCCTCCTTTCACACACTCTCTCTCACACACACACACACACACACACACACACGCAGACACTTCATCATACAAATTCAAAAGGCCGAAGAACTTTTTGAGTCATGCCAGATGTTCCAAGCTTCACATTCATACAACGACATCCTCTCCTCCTCATTTTCTTTTCTTGTCTCCTTTTTTTCTGTCACATTTCCTCCCCTTTTTCTCACTCATCCATGCTTTTATTCTTGTTTTCTTCCCTCCTCACTTTTATAGAACCTCCTCAACTCTCAATTTCCTTTTCCCATCGTTTTTTTTTAAGTCACTCATGTATTTATTCCCTCTTCCATTTTTGTTCCCTTTCTGTTTTTTGTTTTCTTTGTGTCGCTTGCATCCTCCACTCCTTTATTATTTCCCCTTTATTCTTCCTCTCCATCCTTAATTTGTTTAAATGTTTACACACCAACCCTCTCCTTCCTTTTCCTTTCTTTTCTCTCTCCACTTCCCTCTTCTCCTCTTCTTTCTTCATTCCCTTCCTGTCCCTTTACTGTCAATGCGGTTCTGTATTGTATAGTTCTGCAGTCCATTCACCATCAGCTCAATCAGCTCCAAAACATTTAAAGGAACAGCAGCTTTTTTTGCTATTGACACTCATCCTTCCTTTTCCACTCAACTCCATGTCTCCCTCGTCTATCATTTTTATTCTTGAAAATCAAATGAGCTGAACTTTAGACTGTATTCATGCAGCCACCACATCTTTCCAAAATCCCTTTGCTGCCTGTCTACCTTTCTTATCTGCCTTGAAATGTATGGCATTCATCTTTATTAATCATCTGCATCTCTATTTCCCCCATTTTATTTAATTTCCTCTCTCTTTTTTTTCCATCGTTTCTTGCTTTCTCCCGCTCCCTTAAGCCCCCCCCAAGCCCACATCCTCCCTTCTTGCCTGCCATTCTCCATCTGAGAACCATTGATTCTTAACAGGGGCCTTTTTTTTCTTCTTCTTCTTCTTCTCTCCCCTCTCAGCTGTCAGGAGAATATCTGATGTCCCCAACCACGGTAAACAAATTCTGACTCAAAAACTCTTGGATACAGAGCACAAACACACACACACACACACACACACACACACACACACACACACACACACACACACACACACACACGCAAATACTTAAATGCAAAACAGATGGGGGACAGAGAGAGATGATCAGAAAAGAGAGATGGAGGAAGAGAGGGGAAATGATTTGCACACCTATTCATTTTTAACGTCTCCCGGGCTTGCGAGCAGAGGCTTTTTTATAGCAGGAGTCTTTATTTATCTCTCTGGATCCTTTTCTTTCTCTATTTTTGACCCCATGTGTCTTCTTAACTCTCATATCCTCTATTTGTAACTGTCCTTTTTGAAATTTTCTCTTCCTGCATACATCTTTTTTCTCCATATCTCCATTTGTTTCTGTACTATTGTTATCAGTTTCACTCTTTAATTGCAGTGACTTTAAAAGGATCTTCATTTAGTTTTTCTTTTCTTTTTTTTTTTTTACTGTCATGCATCAGTACAAGCTGAAAAAAGCAATCAGTGCATTTCCGCTCACTTGTCTTCCCTTTATTTTTCAGTCTAAGCAGTCTCCATTGTCCATTCTGCATCCTCCTTCTTCTCTCCATCAGTTTATCCCTTCATCCTGTCTCCATCCATCCCAAGTCCTTCCTCACTTGCCTGCCTGCATCCATTTTTGTCTGTCCCACCATCTCTCCCACCCTTCCTTTCCATTCATCCACATATTGATCGAGCTGTCCATGATATGTCACCGTGATTGACAGCTACTAATTGGCTTAATCCCACCCCTGGGGGCATGTAGCTCCTTGGCTGATCTGGATACAGCTGTCCCATTGTCCAACAGCTGACACCGTGACCCCCGGGAGCCAGTGAAGGCGAGAGATAGAAGAGATAGCGAGGTGGAGAGAGGAAGAGATTGCATATATTTACAAGGCAGGTCTATTATTTTCATCGTAATACGGACATATTCAGGCAGAAAGGCTTCATCTGCACAAGTAAAGTCGGAGGAAAAAGAGGTTTTCTTGATATTTTACCACATAAACATCATCAAAGTGTCATTAGAGCTTCATGCTTATGTTTGAGTACACTATGCAGCATCAAGCACTAGGCTGAATAATTTACCTTTCTAACTCTGTAGCTGTGTCCCACTCTATGGCAGCTCTATCATACATAATGGTAAGTGTAAGAGCACATGGACAGAACCTGATGGAGACCTCTTAACAGCGCTAGAAGGTTCTAACGTAGTGGTTTGACAGACAAATCTGTGGTTCAGAGGTCAACACTTCTTTCACTGCAATATATGTGCGTCAACAACCATGTGTCCAGTCAAAGTGTCCTTGAGCGTTGACAGTGAGTCGCAGATGGACAGACGGAGAGGAAAACAGAGAAAAAAGAGGAGGGTTGACAGTCACCCTAGAGACGAAAGAAGCCGCCTTAAGCAGACTCAGATTAGCTTTGCTCTATTGAGGAGGCAAGAGCCAGAACACAAGGTCTTAGTGGATGCCACTAAGCCTTTAAAGACCACCCTTCAGCCTGGGATGTAACCCACTCCACTCCACCCCACCACCAACGCCAACACCACTCCTCCCATTTTCACCCCCCCATCCTATTTATCCAGTAACCGACACACATCGTTTACATTCACATTAGCACAAGGAGCCCTCTCTGGTTGAACATTCAGGCTCATAGGAGGGTCATGATCTCTCCACCTTGAAGCTGTTAGCGGTTTAACAGCTTTGAAGCACTTTTTATTCATAATGATAAAGTTCAACGACCGGTTTGATTTCCAAAGCAGCTTTTGCATCATCAAACATTTTACTCCTTTGTAAATAAGGGCCACAGAATAGCTAATGACCTCACTAATATCTTCACAGGGAGTTTGCCTCTTGTGCCAGCTGTTTAATGTTCCTGAAATTTAATATAAGAAAATAAGAAATTAACAGTGAATAAATTAAAGGTTTGTGTGTGGGGTTGCGGTATAAAACACAAAGCCAGTTTTGCAGCATGGTCGGATTGATTTGACCTTTTGATCCTGTCGCCAATAAACCAAATACAACACTTCACAAAATAAATGCTTCAGGGGCTTCATTGATCTGCATGTGACATTTGTACTTGCATGATTCAAGTTAAAAATAGACACCTTTTTTAAAATAAATACACGTCTAGACATCCTGTGATCAGCAAAATGAACCATTACTCTTTTCTTTGTGTTTTTCAAATGGTTAATAAATGACTTTACAATCCAAACTAT
This sequence comes from Scomber japonicus, assembly GCF_027409825.1. Classification (NCBI taxonomy): domain Eukaryota; kingdom Metazoa; phylum Chordata; class Actinopteri; order Scombriformes; family Scombridae; genus Scomber; species Scomber japonicus. Next base: position 8,381,370 of record NC_070591.1, on the reverse strand, counting down.
TACCATGAATGATACATGGGGCAAATTGACGTGAACGGGTGTTGGGCGCAGAGGTAAGAGGGAGGAATTGATCAGCAATGTTGCGGACCATTACACTAACCATGCATGTGTAATGACCCTAATTACCCCTCTAAATCTTTCTCTCCCACCCCTCACCCACAAACCACCCGACAAACACTCGCCTCAGTAAAGCATTGGAGGACACAAGGGTCATTGTGCCAAAACATCCTCCCCTGCAAAACGATCCACTCTCCGCTCTCTCTCTCTCCCTCCCTGTTTTTCTGTTTCCCCCCACTCATCTCGCTCCAAACCAATGCATGAACGCGCTGGATACTTGATAATAACCCCCTCCTCCTCCTCCTTCATCCCCACAGGGTTGTTGAAGCCAAATCCCCTCCCTCCTTTCTCCAGGTTGACACAGAGAGCCCCTTGTTGTTCTGAGCTGCAATCACATACCTCAATAAGCTTCTTCTGTTGGTTCTCAAACTCCCCTCTTCGCCCCCAGACCTCCATATGAATCAAATATCTCAATGAAGCTGCAAAAGCGGTTCCTTTTGCCAAAGCTTCCCAAAAGTGATGCATGTTTTTTTCTCAGTGCAACCACTCGCAGCAGATTTTACTCCTTTCATAGCTCTGTTTTGATGGCCAAGTGTTTGATAAAGGATCAAACAACCATCTTAAAACTCCATTGTGTCTTTGAGCATCTCAAAAACAGTCTTTGTGACAACTTGCAGTGCAGACTCAGACAGGAAAAACTGACATTAGAGCTGGAGTTTGCAGTCGAGAGTTATCATTTCTAAACATACAACTCAACACCAGCAGCGCCATGCTGCCAAGTGCCCTTAAGCAACTGCACCTGTTAGTTCCCACTCAATGTAAGTTGCTTTGAGTGGGAATAAATGCATCAGATAAATACTATATCTGAAGTATAAATAGAAAATGGAAGTCTCGCCTCTCACAGCGAGAAATTTTCTTTGATATATTTCTTTTCATCTCAAGAGTGAAACCTGGTGACACGCAGCTCTTATTGCTCTAAAGTGCTCTTAAAGATTGGTGCATTGCCTTGTTGAATAAAATATAAGCATACTGTGTGAATAAAACATCAGGACTATTTTCTTATATAAAAAGGTCAAAACAGCTGTCTAAACAAGCAATGATCTATTTACCTCTGTTTGTCTGCCCCTGTGCAAACACACATAACTGCTCAGACACATACCCACACACTTCTGTCAGTATTACAGTTGACTTTTAAGTACTTCCTACTCTTATCCCATACTGTATCCTTCACCACAAAACCTGAACGCATGCTAATGCTTTGAGAGCTTTAAGAAAACTCAGGAGAATCTCATTGAAAACCAGCGACTTGTCTACACATTGGAGGGTTTTTCTGGTCTCTTTATGCTTACCGAGACATCTGGGTCTCATAAAGATAAGAGCACAACCAAGGTAAATGCTTAAGCTGACAAATACACACGCACACAGACACACACACACACACACACACACAAAGACAGACACACACAGAGAGAGGCCGGGGTGACCTTGCATATCTCACCTTTAGGTGACACAGACACATGCAGACAGACTGCCTGAAACGACTTTTATTTGTTGTTCTGGGGACGCTCATGCTCAGGTGCACACACATACACAGACTATACACGCTGACCTTGCTTGCTCAGCTTTAGCACTTGTATGTGAAAACACCCACACCCAGTGAGAGAAAGACACACACAGAGACACACATACACACACACACAGACTCACACAGATACACACTATGACCTTGTTTGTTCAATCTCACCACTCGAATATAAACAACGCTGATGACACTTGCTCTCATAACATCACAATAAAAATAAACATGGCCGTGACAAATTTCATGTCACTCCACGTAACCACCGAAAACGCATACAATATATGAAAATGGCTGAAAGCAACTGTTACTCCGAAGGATTTCAGCTGTATATGTTTCAGAAAATAACCACCATTCTTCAGAGTACAGTCAAATGTATCCCTATCAGATGGTAAGTACTATACAACTAGCAAGTCAATTACATGTTTTACTTGCATGTAAGATGGCATCAAGGTTGCCAAAACATCAGGAATGTGCATTTGGGATCATGTGAAATGCTCTTTTCCCAGAGTGACATATTCATCTATGACCCCATTTACACCTGGTGTTAACATGTGATCTGTATCTGTCCACATTTTCTGGATAACAACATCCGATCCACGGGTCATTGCATTTATATCGGGTATTAAAATGTGGAACAGGCGGGCTTGTCAACAAACACAGCATGTCTCCATTCAAGGAAAAAGCTGCCACTAGGGGGAGGATGAGCTACTCGTGGTAAACCAACTTAACATTTCCTCCTTTACTAACCATGCTTTAAAGGGCAGAGTGATCTCACTGTTAAGTATTTGGTGTTAATCACAGTTCACGCTCGGGTTATTGGCAGTGTGAGGAAATGTGCATCGTCTGGGCAGCAGAGCATCCGTCAGCATCAGTCCTTCCACCTCTTGCCTATATATAGATACGGTCTTATATAGCGAAATAACAATTAGCCAGTCCTGGAGGAGGCTATATTTGTCGTTCACTGCTCCTCCTGTCACTGAAAAGGTCAGTGCAGTCAGAGCCGCAAATGAAACCTAAAGAGACAGTGGAAGAGGCAGATAAAGACACACTTAGAGAGAGAGAGAGAGAGAGGGAGGGAGAGAGAGATAAAGCAAGATATGAAGCAGGGACGCATATGGAATAAAAAACAGAGAAAGAAAATAGAGAAACAATCAGATTTATGAACAAAAACTGGGAGGAAAGATGTTCCTTTTTATATAAGCGCTGCTCTATAAGTCTGAGTCATGGTCAAGGATTAAGGCATAGAGCGGGCAAAGAAATATACTGGAGTCAAGCCGTTCACTTGGAAAAAAGTGAAATTAATACTGCCCAATGAAGAAGCAGCAGTCATATTCAATCATATTACACCATTAAAAGTATCACGGTCAATGAAGCATGGATAGAGAGGGGGGAGAGAGAAAGTATGAGATAGCGGACTGGAGAAAAAAAAAAGAGTCAGAGGGACAGAAAAAGGAGGACAGATGCAAAAAAAGGAGTGTGGGAGCTAGTTAGAGAAATGATAGGGACAGAAAAAAAATAAATGCATATTCACGCAGAGAAACAAACAGAAAGAGACAGGGGGAGGTAAAATAGAGCAAAGTCACTATGGTAAAGAGGTCAAGCTTACAGTAATGCTCTGTCTTGTCAAAAAAAGAAAAACATGCTTTGTGTGTGTGTGTGTGTGTGTGTGTGTGTGTGTGTGTGTGTGTCAGAGTGCGTGTCCATGTTTTCTCCCTCCGTCCGAGCGATCATCTGCCACTGCTATCACATCATTGGCTGTAACATGTGCATATTTATTTGTGTGTTTTAGTCCAGGATGAAGACAGTAAGTTATGTAATCTCAAGCTTGATTATGGGGCAGCAGTGTGTGAAGCTCACACAGAAGATCTTATCTTTCAGAGCTCACCTTTATATCTCCAGAGCTATATCAATTAGGATATTGGACTAGTTTACTATATAAAAGAGACAGAAAGGTGTGATGAGGGTGAGGTTTGCTTTTAACATTTGTGGGGACATATTTTGTTTGGATGACCACTATGCACTTTCATGAATATAGATGCACACAAAGAGCTTGATTCTGCTCATTGTTGCCTTGTGCAATGCGTGTTTGGTTATATAACTGTCTCAGAGCAGGATTTGTATTACAATACTGTATGTGGAATTTTCTAAGTGATATATTATGTTTTATTCATTTATTGTAAATCTGAGAGTTAAATGACCTTCTGTAGCAAATATCAAATACTGCATTCATGATAACAGTTGATACACAACCTACATGTATATATCATATGACATTTGTTTCTATTGTGTAGTCAGCCCTTGAACATACAGGCAGATACAGTATTTGACTATCAGAGCTTACCTGAGAACCTGAAACTCATCACCTGTGTGTCTCTGTGCTGGTCAGGCTGCTTCTATGAGGATCCAACCCAATATTGCTTGGCACTGTGATGTTTGAAATATTTAAAAAAAAAACATAACTGCTTCAAATTGTGGAATTCATTCATCCCACATATGCTACTTCCAATGCTGACTACTAACTAAAAGCTGGTGGTTCCCCTGTTCATCAAATGAGGTATCCTCCCATATAAAGCTGTTTCATTCCTCGTTATAAAAGACCACCTTTTGCAGGAATAGCACAAAAACCTGGCAGCTGGTATAAAAATAAGGAGCTTACATGTCAAAATTGTCTGTATTGGTTAAGTGTTACATTGACACATGTGATGTGGTGACTGTCCATTTCCAAATCTACACCTGCGGACGCCAACGTCTTAATTTAGCAAACATTATGTTAAATGATAAAATAGAAAGCAGTAATTAGTAATTATATGTTTTATATATTGGAGCTTTGGCAGGGGAGTAAATGTTTCTGTTTGTGTATAGCACAGAGGGGATAAATACAGAGAAAGGGGGAGAAAGAGCATACTAAAGAGGACAGGAAGAGAAGAAAAGGAACAACAGAGGAGATATAAGGGGAATAGGAAAGAGAAAGATGAGAGAAGAGAAGGAAAGAAGGAAGGAGAGGAACAGAGAGGACGAGACAGGAGAGGATGAGAACTGCTAGATAAGTCCCAGTGTGATCAAAGCATTATTTTGACATCGAGAGCAGGCCTTGCCAGCACGCTGACTGGCTAATGCTAGAAACACACATTTGCACTTTCAAACATTAGAATATGTGTGTGTGCATGAAGCCTCTTCTCATATGTATCCAAGTGATTCTGATATACACAGTGAGTCAGGGCTGCTCGCATGAGACTATAAACATTTTCAAACCCCTTATGGTTCGGATGTGATTGTCTTGGAGATGTCAAGACACAGACGAAAAACAAGCATTCTGATCGTCTTTGTCAAACCTGCTTTTATTTGCTCTAAACACAGGTAAATGAAGGGTAAAAATCCAATTACCTGACACCCACGTCTAACCTCGCCACAATGCAGGCAAAAAGAATGAGCTTCTACTTCTCACAGTTAGGCTGTCATAACCGGCTCTATGCTCCAGCAGACACCACAAAGAACAATCCTCTTGCTTGAAAAATCATTCGCCATGACTCCCCTTTTTTTTTCGTGACATTTCTCAAAAATAATTCAACCTTCAAAGTGATTTTCTTTTTTACTGGTAAATCAGTTCAAACTATACAGCCGTAACCTTTCTGTCTCCATAGAAGGCACTGCAGAAAAAAACAAAAAAACACTTATTAGAGGATGCTTCTCTTCTTATGATCCAAAGATGATCTAGATAACATCATGGCTATTGTAGTAAGGTTAAACATATGGATTAGGCCACTTATTTCCAGAGAGGAAGTTAATAGAAATAGGTGCCTGAGCCCCTCCTCTCACCATGACATCGGATACTACACATCATAACAATTTGTCGGGCGTTCTTCCCTCGAGCTACATGTTCGTAGATATTCATTATGCAGCTATTTCTGTCCTCCGTGCACAATGTCATCCAATTTAATTTATCTCTCTCTTGTTAGTGTAAACTGTGGCAAAACAAAGCAAGAATTTCCAAGAGAGGAGGGATATGTATGACAAATGTTCTCGGCCAGATTGAGGTCACAGTTACGTGGTTTTTTAGACCGGCGAGCCACCAGGACGCGACTTTTTTAGTTAAACTATCTATCAGTCTGTTTATCTGCATGTCTCTTCATCCCCCTCGACGACGCAGAGTCCTCTATCTAACCCTGCTCGTAATCAGATAAGCTCCATGCAGCATTTGCTATTTTGGCTGACCACTAACGTTGTGCATGTGTGTGTCTATGAGCGTGTGTATGTGTGTGTATGTGTGTGTTTTTGGTCCCAAGACTGCTAAATACATTCTGTTCACATGTGATTCACACCTGTTTAGAACCAATCTGTCATTCTTTAACATGACATAGTGATACACACGGTATGCATGCATGCGTTTACATTATGCCCAATATGAAACTCACACACACACACATATATGTACACACACTGTACCTCGAGGCCATAGCCGTCTGTGCACAGTTCACCTTTACAAACATGTCCCATCAGCAAAATTAACTGGATACAATTAACATAACCAAGTTAATTATGCTAATCAACAACACACCTTCAGCAAATACACACTCGAACCTATGCGTGTGTGTGTGTGTGTGTGTGAGAGAGTGAGTGAGTGTGTGATTCGCTCCCTGGCAGTCTTAGCAGAGAGGAGTGATAGAGCGAGAAATAGAAGGATGAAGGGGTCGGACAGATGGAAGAGTGGAGTGATGGAGAATAAATCCAAGAGTTTGATCATCAACTAATTGTTTAATGATTTTTCAAAATACAACTTTTTTTTAACTTTACGGGCTGCAACAATGAGGAAGAGGATGATGGGAGGAAGAAAAAAAGAGGGCGAGAGACAGTGAGTGAGGTGAGACAGATACGAGTGACTGCTTCACTGCAGAGAAAACGAACACACACACACACACACACACACATACACTGTTAATTATTATCCAGAATAATGAGAAGCAAACGACTCATTAAGTCTCTCCTTGACCCAAGCGCTGCAACTAGCCTCTCTTTCTTTCTATCTTTCTTTCTGTCTCTTTCTTTCTCACTGACTCTACCATACTTCATACAAAACCAATCAAATCAAATTGAGTCTTTTCAGCTGTGAATTATTAATCAGCATTAAAACAAACCACCTCGAAAAAATTCTAATTGACCCCAATCTGGAGCATTTTTTATACCAAATATGACGGCAAGACACAAAGAAACTTCCTGAAATCAGCATGATATGAACTTTATTCTTGACCTTCATCCCCCCTGCCCCTCCCTCCCTCTCTCTCTCTCTCTCTCTCTCTCTCTCTCTCTCTCTCTCTCCCTCTCCCTCTCCCAATGTGTCTCTCCTTGCTGACTACTGTCTGCTAAAGTAGAAATGCAGTTAAAATTGGTAGCAGAAAACAACCTTGCTTTTCTTCCTCTGGTGTGACCACTGTCATGAGACCACAAACCACCTGACTGCACCTAACGACTGTCACAGAAAACAAATTACACTGGATTACACAGATATGCTCTCGCTCACACACAAACAAACACACATGAAAAACACCCATACACTTACTGCCTTCAACAACACACTGGCTTTACATACAGGCAAGCTCAGACACACACACACACACACACACACACACACACACACACACACACACACACAGAAATACAAGGTGCTCTGATCAATATCTGCTCTCTATCTGGAGCAATCAATTCTCATTTTAATCTGATCAATATCCCTGCCAACACTGTATTCTGATCATCAATAGCCAGATCAATGAAATTGCTCATTAATCCTGAATTAACATTGATCCAAGATCCACCTTTATCACAATTACACCACAGTCTCATCATCTGGCCCGCACTCTCTCTCTGAGCTCTGATATCATGGAGGAAAGGTCAAATGAACTGGAGGAGACATATTCAGCTACACCCGCAGAACTGACGAAGCAAAAAAAATATTAAGAACCTCCACATTTTGGCTGTTGAGTCTTGTATTACGTTCCCATGAGGAGAGGCGGAAAGAAGCCAATCAGCTTTTAAAAGTCGACGTTTAATTAATGCTTTTAGTTTAATTGCTTTAAGTGGCGTCCTTGTTTTTTATGGTTTTATTTGCGGCACTGCTTCTTGTCTGTAAGTCCTTCTCGTGTGCATCCATCCAGCTTACGCCCCGTACTACTTAAATGACTTCAATGTGACTTTCCTCAACAAATAATGAGAGCACGGGACATATTCATGAATCACGCTCAATGCTGCTGCTGCTGCTGCTGCTGCTGCTGGTTGTGTTTCCGTTGTGTTATCCCAAAATGAGAAGCATTTTCCAGCTTACTGACTTTAATGCTTTTCGTTTGCTTTGTTCTTCTTTCAGGGTGACAGACAATACATGAGGCTGAAGGCAGGAAAACACTATGAAAAGGTTACAAAAGTAGAAAACACAAACTTAATACTTAAATGGCTTAAAATGTCAGTGTAGGGCGAATTTCAGAATAAAAGACAGTGTTTGGATAAATAATGACAATGATTGATTACATGCATACAACGTTGCATTATAACCTTCTTGTCAGTGGTATGTAGAACACTGGAAGGCTAAGTGAAACCACATGAGCACAAGGGAAAGAAAACATACAAACTCTTTAAAAGTAACTATACCCGAGGCATAAAACTGTGGGGAAACTGTGTCAACAACACTGAGCCACCTGTGCTGTTTCTTAGTCCTCCTCACATTCACCGATACCCCCCGGAAATCACCCCCCACCCCACCCGACCTCCCCTACCTTAACCCTTGTTAAACGCAGACAAACAGCCACTGTCTTTTTTTCCCTCCCTCTAGAGGGCAAGAAAAAGGATTAGAGGTCAAAAACACTAATTACAGTCTCCGTCATTTAATCTCTTCGAGGCCATGAGATTAGAGTTATAATCCCATCGCACCGCTACAGGAAATTATAAATCGGTGTAACATCTACCTGCAGCTTCCCTTTATGGTGTGTTGAAAAGACAGGGAGAGGAGCTGAAAGATGAAATGAAATGTAGACATGGAGGAGGAGGGTTGATGGAAGGAACAGAGAAAGTTGCATGTGGGAGAGAAATAAGGCAGTTCAAATAGTACTGACTCTGCTTTCTATCAGTATTTGCAAACTCGGAGACTGAAGGCTGAAGGAAAGCAAAACAAAACAGTGCAGAGGCAAAATGGAGAAACCAACTCAGTCCTCCCTTGACGCTCTCCCTCCTTCATTGCTGTTCCTCAACGACCCCCTCTCTCCACCCCCCTCCTCTCTCTCCAGGAGGTAATGCGAATCTGAAGGTAACAGAAGCCAGTCACGGTGGACATGCTTATCCAGACAGACTAGACTAGACTTTTGTGTGTGTCTTTGTGTGTGTGTGTGTGTGTGTGTGTGTGTGTGTGTGTGTGTGTGTGTTTGAGGCGTGTGCAGATTGAATCCTGCATCCCTGGGGAGCCTAACTACCTCTCCATCTTTCTGACTGGCCCTCTGAGAGAGAGCGAGAGCGAGAGCGAGAGAGAAAGAGAGGTAGAGAGAAAGAGAGAGGGAGAGAGAAGGAAAAACAAAAAAAAAGAGATTGGGAAAAGAATTAGAAAGAGAGAGCAGAGCAGTCGCTGCGGCAGCAAAGCCCAACAGCTCCCTCTGTCGTCACACAGAGCAGATCTGATACTTCTCTCATTCATTCCCCCTCTTCTTCCTTTTTCTTTTTTTTCTCTCTTCATCTATGTCTCCCTTGGTTTCTCCCTTTTTCTCCTCTTTTACAGTTTCAAAGAAACTAGTTTACAATGCCATGACTTATGAGAATGAGCAGCTGGTGCCTAATTAAATATAAATATAACGATTACAGTGTAATAAATTAATCCCTCTATCTCACTGCCTCCCTGGTGAGCTACGTCAGCAGTGTTTGCAGTCGGTTGCCTTTAAACTCATTCCAGGAAGCGAGGTTTGTTTTTGTTTTTTTAATTATTTTTTTTATGACTTTCTTCAAATCCAATCCTGCACAAGAATGTGGAGAAATCAAAACAACTGTGACCATAAAAGCTTTAAAAAGTGACTCAATGGCGGTCAAAGTCAGACTTGTTTGAAAGTCATGAAAGCTTTATGGAAACTATAAGCTTCACCTGCATGTGGTGTTTGTTTTGTCTGCATCAATCAATGCAATGAACATTAAGATTTCAAATTATCGGGTTCCATCAATCCATATAGGATTATAGCTGGATCCAGCTGTTCAGATTCCAATATTAACAGCTCAGGTGACTCTGTGGTATTATGCACTCATTATATACTCATAAGAAGATCCCCACATACACATTATAATCTAAAACCTCACAGTACATGGATGTCTTTTTGCTGGCTGCTCTTAAGTACATGTTCACAGGTTTAATTATATCTTCACAAACTATAAGGAACACGAGGTATTTTCACTGCCAGATCCTAGAACTGCTTCGACGAATCCAACAAATCTGACGACATTTCTGTGTCAGTTTCTGTGCGATTTCTTGGCTGAACATCAGTGAAAAATCTGATACCTCACCCACCCCGCTTTCATCTGTCATCCAAGCCAGGTTTCTGTATACCGCTCACCCTAAATAGCACAGAGATGCACTGGTACACATGGAGATGCAGTGTTTTCTGTCCTGCTTCTAAAGTATACAATCATTTCCCAGACATAAAACCCACACTTCTGTGGGAACCAAAGAGAGAGAGAGAGAGAGAGAGAGGGAGGGGAGGGGGGGGTGAGTGAGCTGCGTTCGCTCCTGAGATAGCTAAGTGAAGACAGGCAGGTTTCTGGCTGCAGGTCTCGTTTCAACTCAGACAGCAGTGGCTCTCATAAAAGAGTGAGACGAAATACTCTGCTGATAGAAGTCACACTGCCCTCCTCTCTCTCTCTCTCTCTCTCTCTCTCTCTCTCTCTCTCTCTCTCTCTCTCCCCCACCCGCCTCCTCCTCATATCCTGATAGGAGTCATGCTCTTTTCTTCTCAGCTCTGCTCCTCCGATCCCCTGTGCTGTTGTTTCTTCTCTCTCTCTCTCTCTCTCTTCACCTCATCTCTGCAGACTCCCCAACCTTATTTTGTCTCCTGCTCCTCTCCTCAAAATTAATTTCTACGTGACTGAAATACTGAAACTGTAATATATTAATTTGTGACTGAAACAGACATCCAAAAGCACAAATTGGTTGATACTTTTGGTAACATTTGCATTTCATTTTTTTGCAGAGCCACAATGAAACTCATCTGATGTGAAGCCCTGTCATAAAGTAAACACAAGAAGCAGCAGAAAAAAATTAGGGTAATTCTTATATTACAATATGTCTTTGCAGTGGCCACTGAACCACAATGTGAAGTCTCAAAAAAAGGGGAATTCTGCTTTTGTTCTCTGCAGTGTTGACTGGGCTGTAGGCTAATTAGCAGAATTCAGAGGGCAAAAATAAACATTGAAGTGCTGTCTGAAGAGTAACCACATAACAAGGAAATATGGAGGAAGAACACCACAACACTGTTACTACACTAGAAAACCAGAGGAAAGTCAAATAAGCTTTTAGCCTATGACAATGTAACACAAGAAAGTTACAAACCTTTACTTATATTTAACAAACTGGGGCTAAACGCATCTGTCTCTCTAATGTTAGCTGCAGACTTTTTTCTTTTCTTTTTTTCTCTCTGAAAGGCCTCTGTAAGAAAGCAGCACTGCAACCCAGCTGAGCCTGCCCCTCGAATAAAAATACAACAGCAAATTATTTTGTCAATGGCTCCCACAAGACTAAAGAGTGCAGAGGGAGTCAGGGAGAGAGCAGTGAGGAGACATGAAGAGACTGGGGGTGAAGGAGGAGAAGAAGAGAAGGAGGAGGAGGAGGAGGAGAGCGGGGAGATGAAATTCAAAGAAAGGAGAGGGACAGAGGGAGATGGGGGAGACATTTCATAGCGCAACAGTGTGGGAGACAGAAGGAACGGGAGGTGGAGAGTGAGAGTGAGAGAGATTATTGCCTGCTTGAGAGCAGCAATCTTGAGCTGTACCATGAATACCAAAGACTGTACAGCCCTACAGTCACCCCCCCTCCTCCTCCTCCACTCCCCCCCCATCCCGTTGAAAACGCAGCAGAATTGCAGCTGCCCAAATTATACACCAATATCTCACTTACTCTCTCGTTGAAAACGAATCAGCAGCAGCTCAGTACTCCTTCCATCCATAATCACTCGCATCAGACCAGCACAGACACTTAGCCAGCAGTGACACGTTTCCAGTAGATTTCAGTAGATGCCAATGCAACAATTTAAGAAAAAGGAGATCTGATGTGGCCCTGCAGAGACGATCAACCAAACGCACGGACCTAATTGAGTGCAGAATGAGTCTGAATGAGCCTACAGGCAAGTGATCTGTATGCAATTTTTATGCAGTTTCATCGGCGCTGGCGCACACGGAGAGGGCAAGGACGCAGATCCAAGTTGAAGTATTCAAATGGACTGCATACTAAACCGTGCGGAGTCTTCAGGGATTCGCAGTTCAAGATTAAATTAATTAATTAAATTAATTGTACAATGCGATAATGAACCCGGTAAATAGCAGCCATACGTGGGAAGACAGAAACAGACAGATGAGGTGGAAGGTAATGTAAACTACTATATTTATTGAACGGGAGATTGGAAGTGGGTGAAAAACGCTTTCTTGGCGACAAATGTTCATATTGTGCAAAATAAATGCATGCTGCGCTCACTTTTTAAACTAAAGACCACCAGACTTTAATATTGTGGTGATGGTGTGAATGCGTTACTTTTGTGAATGCTGTGATTTGACCATGAAACACACGCACACACACACACACACACACACACACACACACACATATACGAACGGTGATCCAAAGAAAAGTTGTGCGTCGCAGCTTCAGGGAGCCTCCATCCAGATTATCCCTATTCGTGGCCAGACACACACACACGCGCGCACGCACACACCAAACTAGCGCAGACACACACATCGATACACACTGCGCTGGAAACGTGCAAACATACAGGACGCGTTATGTGAAAACCGCACAAATCCAACCGTCATCCAGTGGCTCTGAAGACTGAAGAAAGTCTGCTCTGTTCCAACCAGCAGCACAACAAACACACACACACACATACACACACACACGCACAAGTCTTTAATATTTGTTACCATCGTTAATGCGCAAAAAAAAGACGCTCTGTGGGGTTCTCCTCGCGTTTTCTTAATTTGCTCTAACACAACGACATCCTCTCAGAGTGACACTGCTTCAAAATATATGCATCTGCAATGTTTGTGTGTGACAACCAAATGTCTGGATTGATCCAGAGGCGAACCAGAATCTCCCCAGCATCCCGGGAACCGAAACATTTCACTTGATTCTCTCTCGCTGGTTTTTACGCTCAGGAAAAGCAAAGGGAAAGCAGCGAGGAGAGAGGAGAGAGAGAAACAGTGTGAGGGTGAAAAGAGATGAATGGGACTGTGTTGAGATAAAAACGGCAGAATCCCAGTCCTTTAACTCAAGGGGTCCTTACCTTGGAAGTGAGAGACTCCGTGCGCAGTCCGTCTCTCCAAAGAAATTTCCCCAATACATACAAGCCAGTAGACCAAGCGGCACTTCTCTCAAGTAGTGTTGCTTCTTTAATCAGATGTCCAACACATCCACTGATTGAAAGCCCAGTTTTTTCTCTGTTTGGGTGCGCTTGGAGTAGAAAGGGGTACCCAAAAAAACACAGGAAACCCTTTCCCCCCAGAAACCCAAAATGTTCTTTCTCCAAATCAAATATATATGAAACGAAGATGAATAGAAATAGAGGGGTAGAAATGATAAGAGCAGTTTCTTTATAAGGTTCCGAGACTAAAGTGATGAAGAGGAGTGGTGGTGGTGAGGAAGAAGCGGTGGGTGTCGGGAGATAAAAAGAGAGAAATCACCGTGGCATCCCTCCCTCCTCCAGGTATCAAATCCGGTACTGTCAGCGCCGTTTATCCGTCCTCCCTCCAAGAGCCTCGGGAGCGGTGTGAGGGGAGAATGAACGGACACGCAGCAGCAGCAGCAAGGAGAGAGAGAGAGAGGGAGAGAGGAGGGGGGGGGGGGGGGAGTTAGAGTTAGAGAGAGAGAGAGAGACGTCGCTGCCGATGGAGGGCGTTGGAAACTAGAGTAACCCTCTCTCTCTTTCTCTCTCTCTCTCCTCACTTTTCTATTCTCTCAATACCCGCACTTTCTATCATGATCTTATAAAATATTGTGTTATTAGGATGTCATTCAAATCTCTGAGAATTATGGGAACAAATCATAGCATCTCAGCACACATGTAAAATCACTAAATTGGAACAGCATAATAAATCATCAACTTTTGACCCCCCCCTCCCCTTCCCTATAAGGGATTATGTGGAAAATGCGCGTGTTTTAATATATTTACGTGTGTTTCCTTAAATATAAAAAACGCACTAGGTCTGAGGAAGATGACTGGAGTGTTGAGGTCACATTGTTTCCTCTCTACTGTGTCACTGTGCACCCGTTCAGACCACAAACCAGACTGAGAGGCTGCAGCATCAGAAGAAGCCCTGCAGGAGGAGGAAGGGGGGGGGGGCACGGATGCAACAGTTGCTCTTCTCTTATTGGCTAAAAGCGCCAACTAATCACCTGCTGGAGAGGATTTAAGAATCTCACCGGCAGCCAATGAGAGGAGAGGGATTGGAGCATGGGGGCGGGGCAAATTTGGGGGAGCCGTCTTTTAGAGAGGTGATTTGCTGAATGAATGTCCCGTTTAAAATATCTGAGAGCCAATGAAAATGAAAAAAAAACAGATTAAGAGAGAGAGAGAGAGAGAAAAAAAAACTCTTGGAAAAAAAAAAAAATCTCATCATCAGTTTAGTCAGGTGAGGCAGCTGGTTTATGACTCTCTCTATTTATGTCTTGAAGTATTCAGAAAGCAACGGTTTTTTATTTATCTGATGTGTTGGCTCCATAAACTCATGTTATCTAAATATATCATAACATCATAGAGATACCAAGATTACTCACTTCCCAACCATGTGTCTTCAGCATCTGTACAGTATGGTTCCTGTCAAGTGAATAATATGTTTTTTTTTCTATTTTGCACTTAAGGATGATTAAATTGGTTCTTGTTTTTGATGTTTTGTTCAGATGAAACTTTTTCAAAAACCTATTTGTGTAAAGCAAGCATGTAGTCCTTGACTCTTGAAAGGGTTTGGTGACATTACATTAGTTATTACAAAGAAATAAAATAAAATTGAATGACTATATTATCTGTGCTGCAAATGATACAGTGTTAAAATGTGGAGTTTTATATCATTGGTGTTTTCAAAAATCTAAATGAAAATAGAAAACACATAATTAGGCTTATTAAAAGTCAAGGCCGATGTTTTACTGTATAAGAAAACTTTAAGTAGAAGATTATCATCAGTTTATTTCTGTGCTTCATACAGATGCAGGACAATTACGGTTTCGGTTAGCTTAGCACGGAAACTGGAGAACACCAGAACTACACATAGCAACATTTCCTAATCTGGTGCCCCTATTGGCAGTAATAAGCAGGACAGCCTCAGTGTTTTCCAAGACCCTTACAGATCCCTGTTAAAAAATAATGATGTTTCATGATGTGACAAAGCAATAGTTAAGGTCTGGTTAGGTTTAAGCACTTGGTTAGATTTCGGGAAAGATCATGGTTTCGGGTAAAATGAAGTGTGGTTAGGGTTAGTGAGGGTTACATTTACATTTTCATCGTCATGACTACAATAATAAGGTTAAGGTTAGGTGGACTCATGATCTGAAATGGGAGACGGGCAACCATCTGCTGTGGAAAACCCCACTACTGGGTTAATGTCTCTGTCCACCCCTCCTCCTCTGAATATAGAAATGTGTTGCCATATATAGTACCAGTCAAAAGTTTGGACACACTTCCTTATTAAAGGGAATGGGAAGTTGTGTCCAAACATATACCTCATCTGAACTGTACCTCTGCTCTGGGTCATAATTACAGCTGCTGGATGGCATCTATCACTCAAACATAATGGGGACTGACATCATGACCTATTGTATCATTCTTCTTTGGACAACAGTCTGGTTTTGTCAAAGGTGCATTGTAACTGTCTATTGTCACAACAAAGATAGATAGTACACATTTTATGATTGAGTTTTACAAGTTTCCAATTAGAAAATTAGATTTCTTGGGTTTAATTGGATCTTCGTCTTTACTGGGAACAGCTGGGTTACGTCACTACCAGCAGACTCTAAACACTCCTGTCTACAGAGTGAATTTGATGGCTTCACACAGTTTTGTAACTGTAAACAAACTTATTGGACTTGTTTAACATATATAACATATAAATCATACTCTTGTTGACCACTAAAAAACATTTGTTGTGACACAAATTACAGCTTTCCTGTGTGTCATGTTGGGTAATGTGTTTTTTTCTTCTTTTCAAAAGCAGCAATACCTGAAATCAGCTTAGCATGAGCCAAAGCTGAAACTACTCTTTTGTAAATTTCTGCATGTATTTGGGGTTAATGGCAGATGCTTGAAAAGCTCTGATATGGTGTTCATTTGTAAGGGGGGCAGCATTAGCTTTCATTCAACGGGGAACAGTAGCTGATAATACACATTTTCTTTCTTTTGTCAAGATTTTTATTCCCGGGCTTTTACCTTTATTTGACAGACAGAAAATGGAGAGAGAGAGAGAGAATGAGAGAGAGTGAGAGAGGTATGCCACTCAACACAGGTCCTCCAGCCAGTAATCGAGCCTTGGACATTGCAGTTTTGTGGTCTATGCGCTTTAACCATTACGCCACCAGGGCGCACCCAACATGACACATTTTCATTATGACATTCACCAAGAATTTATTACTCTGGATGTAGAATGACATAATTAGATTAGGATAAAGGGCAGGTTGTCAAATGAACTTAAAGGGTATTTTTGGCCGTAATGAATGAACATGTAAACAACTGCAGCCCTTTTTTTTTGCAGTCTCCTCATATCAGGGTGTATAGCATGCAGGCAGATTAAAACTCAATACATTAGTCATCCCCCACATGTATTAAAAATCCTTACTACAGACTGATGTGTAGTCCATAACCCAGTCTCCTCATACAGTTATTTTCTTCCCTGCAAATGGAAAGGACAGGCAAAGAGGAAGTGATTTTCTTCCCCCCTTCAAAGACAGAAGAGTTTCATGGTTTTTTAAAGCTTTTATGCTCACTCACCTCTCTCACAGGTGCTGAGTGAGGATAAAACCGTTCTGCCAATTTTCACCCTAGAAAACAATTTTTATATCTTTTTTTTTTTTTAGATATGGTTTGTGAGACAATGTTTGTTTAGATTGGTAAATATCCAAACAACAGCAAAGCCTATTTTTCTCTGAAATTAAATATATTGCAATGAAAATAATTATATACAAGAGAGATATTACATTAGTGCCGACTACTCCTTTTATTATGTATTTACTATTGTCAGTTGCACAGTTCCTCTGGAGCAATTTAGAGTTGAACTAATTGGTAAAAGAAAGGGATTGTAAACCAACTGTAACTGAGGGAGTATCTGTTTGACCGGACCCCACCAGGCAGTCAATTTTTGCTTCCCAGAGGGGTCGTTACAAAGCTGTGTTGCCCCCCTTACTTGTACTTCAATTGCTCCATAACTATTAGTGCCTAAACTAATCCAGGACATCTTGATTAATTCATAGAGGATGTTGTCTAGTGCCAGCGTACAATTGATGAAACAAATATTTTTTCAAATTATGTGGCAGAAGTTTTTTTTAAATAAATGTATAAAATAATGAGTTTATGGTGTCTCCCATTCAAGTTGGAGGTTGCTAAGTTGAAAATCCAGAGCGTGACGTGAAGCGTACCATGAATCACAATTCAAACTGCAAACAGCTGACTGCAAAAAAACTCTTCTAACAGCAGGCAGCGTATGAATATTTGCAACATCAGCAGAGTTTAATTGGATATATCAAATAAATGGAGGAGATTAAGGTAAACGCCTGCCACAAAATATTTACCTTTTAATTTAGTCAGAATATCACATCCGATAATCTGCCAAGTATCAGTAATGTTACATGTTGCTGCTAGTTTTATGCATTCGACACCATTGGAAACCTGCTTCTCTTTGGATGTTGCCATATTGGAAGATGTCAGAGCACCTGCTTCTTTTTAAAATTGTGGTGCATGAAATTGATCCCAGTTTCCCAGTCGGATCTCCTACTTCGAGAGCTGTACTTTTTTTCTAAGTCTGAGGTCAGAAATGTAGCTGTCTGGAACGCGGCATTGAAGGTGAAAAGGTCAACACGCCTCTTCACACGTGTTTATAAAAAGATGGGCGGTCATGCCTCCCTCATACACATTTAATGCTGCTTTCACTCTGCCTCAAACATGTTCTTGTTTACTCTTTGTTAGCTGGCTAGCTGTCAACATGCACTCCAGGGTAAAGAAATGCAATATATAGTGATAGCTGCCAGGTCGTGGATGAACTGAAAATTAAATAGGCGTGATGTATTTGAGCATCATTATGTTGGAAAGACATTTTTTTAGGTGCATTTGGGGTATTTTTGAGGGTCTATTTGCTTTAAAGATACCATAAGGGAGCCACAGACTATGGAAAGCAGTCTATGGTGAGCAATTCTCAGATGTTGGTCAGCCTATTTTCAATCCTTGGATAACAGAAAAAAGAAGAGACAACAGAATAATGATTTAAACATGGAGATAGTATTACTCTCATGGAATTTCAAAGCTCACGAGCTCGCTGCGTAAACCTTTAAGCAGTCTCTGCAGGCATGGCGTTTACATTAATGCGTGTCACGGAGAGCGTTTGAAACTGAAACATTGCACATGGGGTGGGGTGGGGGTGGGGGGGGGGGGGTTGTACAGTAGTACGATGTGTGGCGGCAGCAGTGAGAGCCTGCAGTCTCATGTTGTAAACATTCAGCTGAGGCAGCACTTCTGAGTCACACCGAGAGCCGAAAGACGAATCTGTTTTAGCGCACGCTGACCCACAAACCCAAAACAGTAAGGGAATATTCACAGTGTGCTGGGCCACACACAGACTACACACACACACACACACACACACACACACACACACACACACACACACACAGACACACACACAACCATATACGGATGCTAGAACATAAGTGGAAGCATGTATTGAAACAATAGAATCACAAGCTAAAAATCTATTTCAACATGAAGAAAGGTAGCAAGAGCCTGGAAGAAAAGAAAAGTGGAGAGGAAACCCTAACCCCTCGTCACTATGATGATGTCACTGCTCAGTTATAAAGTATTAACACCTCTACAGGCACACAAGCAGGGCTGCACTGTTTTAGACAACTCTGTGTGTCTGAGAGAGAGAGAGAGAGAGAGGAGGGGGGGGGGGGGTTGTTGGTAGGTGTATGCTTGTGTGACTGCAGCATACATGATACATTATTTTATAACCCATTTAGCATAATTGTGTTTTAGCGGGGGTGTTTTTGGTTGTTTTACAGTCGGTGTGCATGTTTCTGTCAGTCGTGATTAAGGATGTCAAAGCCTCAATTTGGCTGAAACCATCTTTAGTGATTGTACAGAAAGAACTGAGTGTAAACAGTTTGAGTTTTTAACTAAATAGTCTATAAATGTACTAAAGCATGAATATATTTAGTTGACAATAGCTTCTAAATTTTTTAAAGCTCACATTTTATGATTAAATCTGGTTTGAGCACAGAGTGTTAATGGTTAACAATGTTCTTGGTTTGCCCTTTTAATAGGAACTGTCAATCATCCTTGTGTGACTCAACGGCTTCAGTGTTGATGGTAACAGGTTGATCTCTTTAACCTATTGAACTGGAAAGATGTTCAGCGCTGATTGGAATTCAATTGATAGATTGGCTACATGTTCAATATTGTCACAAAGCTGTGGATTTGTGTCTGTAACTGTCAATTAACTTGCTTGTTGAAAAGACAATTTACAGTGTCTTTCTTCATCATGCACAGAGAGTGGAACTGAAAATACATCAGTCTTTATTCATCTATTCTTCTTATGTTGTTGGTGTAGGAAGTGCATTGAAACACATTGATGTTTTACTTTCATTTCTTTACAGCCATTAAGAAAAATATTGTTGTTAGGCCAAATCATGCATATCTGTATAAAACATATTACATTCCTGCAACTTGACTTTCAATCAAGATTTCATCATATTGGCAAACTTACAATGATATTATTTTTTTTTTTCAAAGTATATTCTTGAGGCCTTTTGCCTTTATTGTACTGGTCAGTAGAGAGACAGGAAATGGAAGGCAGAGAGGGGGTAATGACACACAGGATAGGACCACTCGGTGCGGGATTCGAACCGGTGAGGACTGTAACCTCAACACATGGGTTGGTTGCTCTACCCACTGAGCTAAACACCACCATATAATCTTTAAATATATATTTTTTATGAACTTATTTGATGAATAAACATTTTGTATTAAATCATCCAATGTCAAACCTTTCTACAAAGAAACAGACAAGAACCTGGTTTCTTTCTTTCTTTATCTTTTGCTCTTCAGTAATACACATATACGTCTCAACACCTTTGCATTATATGGCCCCATGACCTTTCCCCTTGCTCATGATTCAGTTGCCTACATGCACTTTATATAAACCCCACAGGATACAGAGTGAGAAAACTGTATATTCTCCAGACACCCAAACAGGTGTCATTTTCACAGTTGATGTTGTTGATGGAAACCTGATAGCTCAGTGTTTTCTCATGTAAAGGGTGACTAAATTCCTCACATAATCTCCCAGTGCATTCCTCAGTTTTTCTATCATGCAGAAAATAAGCTTTTATGAAATTATCATCACTCATCATACCTTTTTAAAAAAGAGGAAAAAAAAATGTTCCAGATCTGTTCTCTTTTGATTTTTGTAAACACTGCAGATAGAAACAAACTTCTTCCAGCTGTCAACTTACATTTTCAACTCATGCTCAGCGTAATATATGGCTTAAAGCTTCAGCCTTTGATGTGGAATCCTGCTAATTCATTTTAAACAAGAAGAAGAAGAAAAAAAAAACAACATGTATATATCTCTTGTCTTCATTCTTATGTTTTGGTTGTGTGTGATGAGGCTGCCTGAGTGATTACACAGGAATTATAGATGGGGCTTTTAAGGGCAAGGCTGTTTGTTTTAGCTTGAGCCTGAAGGATACCAGGGGCTTTACGGGGGATATAAAAAGAGCGAGGCGTATGTTTCACTTTATTCTTTTAATCTATGTCTTAGTTTTCTACATTTGTCCTCCTTTCATTCCTTGTATGACATATTTCATATTTTATCTCACTTGTTATTCCTATGCATTAACTCCCTCTGCCTCTCGCTGCCTCCTTGTGTCCTCCCCGCTGTGTTCACTTAATGGAGGGCAGCAGTGACCAATCAGTGGGCTGGGATTATCACACAGTCTGCAATAATTGAATTTGGGCTGTCGGCACGGCAACTGAGTTGGAGATTGACAGAGAAACACAATGGGACATATGGGAAAAGAGGGGATGCTAGAAAGTAAAGTTAGAGAGGTAAACAGAGATCCATCTTTTTTATAGTATACCTTTTTATTCCTATTTGGTCTCATACTGAGGCTGAGCCAATAAAAAAAAAAATACAAGCATGAATGTAAGAATGGAAATTAAACTTTCCTCTGAGGAGAGTGGGAGGGAAAACAAAATAGACTGATCCAGAGAAAAAAAAAGATATTGAGAGAATTGGTGAGGCAAAGGGGCAAAGATAGAGAATTAAAGAGAGATCTAAAGATGGAGAGACGTGGAAAATGAGAGCGAGAGAGAGAGAGAGACAGAGAACAGAGAGCAGCCTTGTGTATGAGTTAGCAGTGAGGAGCAGAGCTGCATAGCAATCACTTGTTTGCTATGCTTTAATCAGGCAGACAACGCTAAACATTAGCTCGCCTCCTACACTCTAGACTCATTTAATCAGAGCTCCAACTCTGTATACAGCAGTGTCTGCAGCAGCGGAGGGGCGAGCGGGCTTTCAATGGATACATTTTGGACAAGAACACGAGGGATGGAGCCAGGAAGAGAGACAGAAAGAGAGAAAATAGACTTTTTAACCCTCCTTTTATTAAAACATGTCCACCAATAGGAAGAGAGGGAGGCAGAAGTTAACAGAGGACAGGAGTCTTGTTTTGGGGCTGTGCAGATGCAGTAAACACAAGAGGCCGAGGAGGGGTTGAGACTGTGAAGCCTGGTGGGCAAAAAAGCAAAATAAAAAGCAGGATTTTTTTAATGTTTTGAATAATGCAAATGAAAACAATCTAAAGATGCAGCACAATGAAAAAGCATAGAGATGATAAAATAGTGGAATATAAAAGTTAGACCTTGGAAAATGAGGCAGATGTTTTTTACAATCTGGATGAACACAGAGCACAGAACATAGAAAAACAGTTATTTAAGTTCTACTCAACAATGGGCCGACTATAGACTGTAGAGTAGAAACACAGACACTGTAACTCTCACTCAAGTATGTTTTGAAACTGACAGACGGCAAAGAGCAGCCTGATTTTCAGACTGAATTATGCAGTGTGGATGAAATGGCTGTTCAGGCTGACATTGACTTCTTGTTAGCTGTTTTTTTTTTTTTCTTCTGTCAGGGCTGAATAATATTATGCACTAACTGATCAGGGCCCTGTTTCTCAATAACAACCGAGTGAGGGCACATGGAAGCTATTAATATATTATATAAGAGAGGGCAAGGAGCACAGTGACGACACAAATCAGCAGCTTAATTGTTGAATTCATGTGTGTGTGTGTGTTGGTTTAGTTTTACTTTCTAATTGAAATCATAACTCATTTTGCATCAGATATCACTTAACAAAGCACATCAGTGTTCATTAAAATGTATAAAAACAATGAAAACTTAAATAAAGTATGGAGTTTTTGGTGAGATGCTCTCCTCCTATAAGTGTTTAGATGTCACCCGTTAATCTACCTTTATTTCTAAGAGCATCTTAAGCTATGATGCTTTTGGGAAATACCTTGTAAACTAAAGTCAGTTTGTAAAAATGGATTCAACTAGATGAACATCTTAGCTTAAAGATGCATTTAGAACTGGAGGCCCTGATTATTGTGGCTGCTGTTAACCCTCCTGTTGTCCTTGAGTCAAGGAAGGGAGGGAGGGAGGAAGGAAGGAGGGAGGACAGGAAGGAAGGAAGGAAGGAAAGAGGGAGGGAGGGAGGAAGGAAGGAAGGAAAGAAGGGCCGATGAAGGAAGGACGGAAAGAAGGACCGATGAAAGAAGGAAGGGAGGAGGGAGGGAGAAAGGAAAAGAGGAAGGGAGGAAGGAAGGAAGGAAAGAAGGACCGATGAAGGAAGGAAGGAAAGAAGGACTGATGAAAGAAGGGAGGAGGGAGGGAGGGAGAAAGGAAAAGAGGAAGGAAGGAAGGGGAATGGAGGAAGGAGGGAAGGAAGGAGGAAGGAAGGAGGAAGGAAGGAAAGAAAGAAGGAACAGTCAAAACAGAAGGGGTCAATATGACCCGGGAGGACGACATAAAGGTTAAGGCAGCAATGAAGCGTGTTAGGTAGCACATAGTTAGCATTAGATAAGGACACAATCAAATAAAACATATAATTCAAAGCTCTCATTGTTTAATTCACTAGTATAGAAGTCTAACATGTGTCTCTCTAAAGCTCACTGGTCCTGGCTCTGAGTATACAACCCCAACAGTCAGGATTTACTACTGAAGTAACAAAAAGCTCATTATTTATGAAGCTAAACTATATAGAGAGTAAAAACTGCTCTCAAGGCACCATTGATTCAGAGTTTATTAATTTTCACCAGTGAAAATGAAACAAAAACACACACACAACTAGAAAAAAAATCAATGTGCAGGGAGAGGAAAAGGCCTAGTAGGTTAATTGATTAGCCTGATCTAAAATAATAGACTTACATAAAAGTAATGTTAATGTATTTTTAGAATATGCTCTGAAGTGATTTTAACTCCATAAAATTGAACGCCTGCATCTGATTGAAAATGAACTTCTGTTTGTCAGATATTTGGGAAGATGATCATCATGATTGGTCTAGTTGAAAATAAACCTGAAATGACAACTGGAATAAATCCTAAATATACAGAAAGAAAAATGTTTGATAAAGAGACAGGAAATAAGATCTTGAAACAGACGAGCTTTTCAAGCCCCTCATGTCATGCTCTTGAGCCTCCATTCTGTGTCTAACATCATGTGTGCAGTACTTGATTTTTTGCACTTCACTTGTGTTCTGCGTCACCCTCTCCATTTCAATCTCTTGCTTGTCTTTCATCTCTAATAGCACATTAATGCTGGTTTGACAGTGATGGTAACTAGGCCAATACTTTCTGATTCAAACAGCGGGATACAGCCCTATGATTTACATATGTGTCCACGCTTACACACACACACACACACACACACACACACACATAGACACATTCATACATCAAAGCATTTAACAATGGCAACCCTTTCAGCATTTACCACCTATAGATCTTTGGAGGTCTCATTATTCAAATTGCAGCAATTTTATACTGTATGTGTAGAACATAAAGGAATGGAAAGAAAAAAACAACTTTCATGACCAGCATTGGCGTGCCCCCAACATGTAGCTGACATCTAAGACGGAGAGAAGATGCATGCACATGACAAACACACTGTCCTCACGCACATAAACACACGCACACGCACACACGCACACGCACACACACACACACACACACACACACACACACACACACACACACACACACAGAGAGCAAGCAAAGCAAACCACATCATACAAAACGACATCCTCACACGCTCACCAGACATGGGATATTAGGCTTCTGACAAAATATTGACTATTGGATTTCACAGTGTGAGAATTATTCTGTGCATAGCAATGCTCCCTCCCTTTCTTTTCATCTATTTTCTTAGTCTCCCCTTGTCTTCTTCTATCCGTCTCTCTCTGTCTAACTGTCTGTTCACTGTTTTTCTCCACGTCTCACATACACTGAATGCAGCGTGCCTTTTACCACTTTCTACCTCAATTCATTCCAATTAGACATTATTGACAGGGGCTTGCTACTTCACACTGCAGTTAAGGAATGAGTTTGGGTGAGGGAATTTAAGAAGGCCCTGTGAGCAATCCCTTACCATGATTACCCCCCCTGCCCCCCCTCCTCCTCCCCACATACTAAAACCACACTTTTCTTCAATGCATCCAATATGTTTTCATGCTGTTGTTGTTGTGCTGGAGAAATTGGCAGCCTTGAAACTATTTGCATTGGGTAGTGAACATAGTCAATGGGGAACTTAAGTATTTCACTCTTTAAACCACATGCAAGCTGTTCTGTTTACGCTCTACAATTCCTCCTCAATTGTTTCATCACTTTAACAAAAGTTAACTTATTTAAAGCATGCCGGCTTTCCAGTGCCAGTCGATGGAAGATGCAGTTTGCCGAACCCCTAATTCGTGCTGCAGCTCGTCATGTTCTATTAGTAATGTAACACAATGTTTACCTCACCAAGACAATATTTAAATATATGTCGTACATATATTATTTGTTTTAGTACTTTGGGCCCAGTTCTGTGAACCTATCAGTAAGGCATTTGCCGATTATCTTCTTTGTTTGTGGTTTTTTGCTCAATTGTGCACAAAAACGCCTCTATGCAGACACCTGAAAATAGTACAAAAAAAAAGGTTTATTTATCAAAAAGGAGAAGATGCAATAAGTGTTTACCTGAACACACTTTAATATTCAACCCAATCTCCTAGAAAATATATTCATATACCACTGAATTGGAACAGCAAATAGGTTTTACTCTAAACATAATACATTTTCACTCAGCATAATGAGAAAATGTTGTTAAAGTTGCAGTGTTTAGAATTTAGTGGCATCACTAAAGTGGAGCGGTCTCGGCAGAAATAGAGTAGAGTATTCCTAAATATGTTCAATAAAATAAAAATGTATATGTTTTCGTTACCTTAATGAGCCTTTTATATCTGTATAGGGAGGGGGTCCTCTTCCACAGTGGCCACCATGTTTCTACAGTAGCCCACAATGGACAAAACCGAACACTGGCTCTAGAGAGGGTCCTTTTGAGTATTTCACAAGTTTCACAACCAGCGTAGGTTCTCATTCATGCTTGGAAGAGGAGGATGAGGGGAGGGGTTTGTTGTTGTAGCCGAAAAGTCAGCCTGTCTAGTAATGTCATAAAAGTAATTAAATACCAGTGACACAATAATCTTTTGAAGTCCAAATGTCTTTAATAAATCACTGAAGTGTAATACTTATGGGCTCCCTGATCTGTGCAGCAAACAAGTATCACATTGAAACAGCTCACACAAACATGTTATACTTCCAGCCTCTGCCCAAACACAGCCATCATCACACTTCTGCAGACACCTGTTTCCAGCAAGATGATCAATAACAATCCAACATATGGTGTCATGCCTGTCTTGTACAGCTTCCAGTTCCTGTGTTTAGTTCCCCTTCTCCAATGATCACTTCTTAGAATCAGGAGTCACCATGTATCATTTTTTCTATTTCTTCTTTCCTAACAGACGAGTCACTCAATTTCTCTAGAAACTAGGTGCGAGACATCTCAGCTAGACTAATTACTAAAAATAGAACAATGTGGTTACAGCATATAAAAGGTCATAGATAAGATCAAGACTGCATTATGTTCTTTAAAATTGAATTCACTTCTACTCTGGATTAATGATGATACTGTATATTTCTTTCTGAACTTTTTAGTTTTTTTTTTTTACCAACATATCTGATCTTACAGTATGGTTAAGATTAGTGAAAGATCATGCATGGGAAACATGCACCAAGTCATATTTTAAAGCTCCATAAAATTATTCAAATGTTGTGCAGTAATTTAATGGAAATAATAACTCTCCAGTGGTGGTTCAGTGCAGCACACATCATACCGAACCAATATTATGCTTACTAAGAATGCACTATACTACAGTTTATACTAAGCAAATTAGCTTTTTAAGCATTCAGCTGATGCTGTAGATCACTCCATATAAGTGCAAGTCAGTATTTAGGAAACAGAATCCAAGTAATTTAGCACATACATGGAAGTTGTCTTAGTGTTGTGGTACATAACAATGAAACAACAGAACACAAGAGAAAAAATACAAGTTTCCATACAAAGTGAGTGAGTGAGAACAAACTACCACAAAAGACATGTGGTATACATTTATGAATACAATATTAAGTACAAATACATTCAATGTGAAGAGAGCTGTTGAGTGTAAAGTAATGCACATGATATTGACTGTGAAAGTGCAAAATGTTCACAGCATAAACAGACCATACAATGTGCAAATGCAATAATACAAACTAGTTATGTGAATATAATTCCTCATGGTAGATGTGATGACTTCACAGATATCACATTATGAAAATTATGTGTCGATGAGTGGGGTGGAGTCTATGTCAGTGGAGGCCTTGTTGATGAGTGTTCTTGTGATATGAGGTTTTGGTCTAGATAGTCTTCTACCTGTGTGAAAAAGTTTGTTCTGGGTGGAAAGGGTCGGCCATGATCTTTCCTGCTCAACTCAGGGTCCTGGAGGTTGCACCTGGGTGAATGATTCACTGCAGTTTGATCTTGTCCTTGTAGTGGATGCAGCATACTGGATAGTGATGGAGGAGATTAGGATGGAAGGAGATGGCAGTGTAGAAGTTCACCATCATTGGCTTTGGCAGGTTGAATTTCTTCAGCTGCAGCAGGAAGTACATCTTCTGCTGAGCCTTCTTGAGGAGGCCATTCGCTCCCATATGAGGTTCTGGGTGATGATGGTGTCCAAAAAGCAGGAATCCACAGTGTGACGGGGGTGGGGGGTGAGGCTGGGTTCTCTCTGAAGTCCACAACAATCTCAACTGTCTGTAGAGCGTTGAGCTGGAAGTTGTTTTGGCTGCACCAGAAAACCAGATGGTCAATCTCCCACATATAGGCTAAGTCAACCCCACCAGAGATGAGCCTAATAAGAGTGGGGGTCGTCTGGAGAATCCCACCATCAAAAACAGATAACCTGGAGAGGTTCAGGCTAAGACACTCTCCTTCAAGACAGATATTTTGCCTTCATAAATAAATACAAATCAGCTAAATTCAAGCTTTGCATCAATTGCACTGGTGAGCCAGCAGACCAGTCTATCAGGTCTTCTATCAAGCTCTCAGTAAATCAGGGTGAAAGGTGTATTTTTGTTTTCAGTGGGGGGTACACCATTTGTTTATATTGAGATTTCAGATCTCTTCTGAAAACAGCAAAGGTAATTAAAGATTTAATCAATTTTCCACATGTAAACACACACATAAGCACTCAAGCAAATATTTTTGGTGGTATTTAATGCTAATTATTTTGTAAAATAAGATAAAGTAGAAGAATTACATATATATTCCAACTTTTTGGGGTCTGTTAAAAACAAGCAAACAAAACAAAACAAAAAAAAACTAGCAAATATTTACATCCTGTTGATCTTGCAGTGCTCTGTGCTCTTATTTTTTATGTGGCAGGATATTCCTTTAAATCAGGGCTTGTTCAGGTTTTCCGTGAGGCGGATTATCGTGTGAAAGCCCCCTGCGTTTGTGTGTGTGTGTGTGTGTGCGTGTGCGTGTGTGTGTGTTGTATGCTGCTGGCTAATGTGTGAAAACCACTTCTGTTTTCTTTAGCTGTAACCCCCTGCGGAGCACAGGCCAAATAGGACACACACACACTCACTCTCTCACACAGATACACTCTTGTGTTGTTCCTGCATCTCCTCTCTCAGCAGGACGCCTCTCTCCGTCCATCTCCTGTCATTATCTAATCCTTCACTGATGACTGAGTTGACCAAGCTTGCATATATGTGTGTGTGTTTGTGTAAGAGTGAGAGTGATAAGAAGAATGAATGAGTAAACACAGACACTCTGATCCCTCTCTCTATTATTGCCTGAGATGCAACAGTTTTCTCCTTTATTACTTCTCTCTTTATGTAGTCGCTTCATCAAGACATACTTCATAGGACAAATTTATCCTCTCCTCTCTTCAAGACTGTTTATTGTCTAAGTGAAGGGTCCAGTACAACCACAGTCTTCCTCTGCTGCTCACTAAGCGACTGCAGTGGAGAGTTGCCTTGCTCAAAGGTACTTAAATGGTACTTGTTTACTTTCCATGCCCATGTTATCCAGCCTGAAGGACTCTAATATTTGTGTCCAAGCAGAAAAAATAAATGCTACTGCGAAAAAAGAGGAGAGCCATGTCTTAGATCTGAACATGAGTAACTTTTATTTGAGTTATGACTGCAGTGACATTAGGTCAGATTTACGGTGCACTTTCAACAAGGCACATGTCTGAAGATGAATTTGTCCAGCCTCTAAGATCACTCCAGGAAATGTATTATTGTCATCATTATCTCTTGTAAACAAAGAAAAAGGAAATCAGTTTAATAGAGTATGAAACACTGAAAGAGTCATTTTAAGTTACTGAGGATTTCCCCTTGTGGTGTGACTGGGACTGAAGACCCTAAAAAAAGCAACTATAGTTATAATCAAAGCAGAACTGTCTCCTGATATTGTTGATTGATTGATTAGTTTATTTAAGTGTTCTCCACTTTTTTCATGGTGGCCACTCTACTGTATATTGACTTATGAGACACTACTGTAGCAATAATCAGGAATAATACCGTAATAGTACATTTAAAAATGTTCAGTTCACCTGACAGTAATGTCTGTTTTAGCTGTCATGAATTCACTATAACACTTAAAAAAAACAAAAACATTAAACATCACATATTTTCACATAGAGCAAAGCGCTTGAACTGCAGCTTAATATCATTTAATGCTTTAAGGCAGCAGCATTTTTTTTAATGAATGGTGTAATAAATGCAGAAATGTGTCCCTGATTCACTCTCTGGCCTTTTCCACACACATTTACGTGCATTTCCATTACAGCATGTCTAACCACTTGACAGTGTGTCTTTGACTGATGTCCAGAGTTGAAAAGCAGCGGGTTGTATACGTCCTCTTTGTGACTAGTGGTCAACAGCCACAGATGTTAAAAGGACAAACTCATTTCATTTTCTATAAATTCTTCACAGTAGAAGTCCCCCTGTTAGTTGTCAGTGGAAAACTTTTAATATGAAGCAGCAGCGGCACTAAATGTGTTTTCATCTGCAGTCACTTAAGGCAGCTCAGATATGGCTTAAAGTGACCGAGAAACGGTAAAATAAAGCAGATATTTGAAAGTACAAACAGAAAGACAGGAGAGGAACTAAAACCTCAAACCACACAGATTCAGTTAGAGGCTGCAGAAGTACAGAGAGCTGAACACACACAGACGCTTTTATAAAAACAGCTTTCTCTCTGGTCACCAGCACAGACATGACTGGGCACAATAAAAGTGGTAATGGAAACTCATATCAGAGCAGCATGGTTTGACTCAGCATGGCCAAAAGTGCCAAGGGAAAAACACTATCTGTGAGAAGCAGGAGAAAACATCCTGTGCTGTCACAACAGTAATTAATTAAGGCTTTAATATAAAACAAAAACAAAAAAACAAAACATTTTAACTCACTACTGTTAATAACTTTTTGCTATTTCACTTTTGCAACTTTAGTGTGAAAACACAGCTTCACTGGGTTGGAAACAGTTCAAATTAATAATGTAAATTGGCACTGACATGTGTTAAGACACCTACTACTACTACTACACCTCTCAGTAGCACCAAGCCAAGATCATATGCATCTCAATCAAAGTGTAATAACTGGGGGTAACCCCTGCTACTTATAGATACTTCCCTCAACAAAAGACAAGAGCTAGAAGCTGTTTATCTATTTATTTCATATATTCTATTTCCATGCGTGTGCCACATCCAAACATGGCCGCTTCCAGCATCGCTCAGCATGCTTATCCATACAATTTACAAGAAGTGTGATGCAGAAGTGAAAGGACTGGATATTCTCAACATACATAATTAGCCCATATACAGCAGGGAATTACACGTTGTGAACAAAAGGTGGAAGAAAACTGAAATCAAGCGACTCCACCTCTGTTTAAATGTAATTTCAGTAAACAGCTTGAATTTGTATCACAGGTATATTTTGGAAGGCAACAAGGTGACCATTAAATACTTTTGTGGCAAACTCTGCATGAGCACAAATATGATTCCTCTGGATCCAACCCTGTGGTTTTGTTTATTCTTTAATTAGAGAATTGTGTCTTTTTTTTTTTAAAGAAGGGCGTCTGTGAGGGATGCCATGGCAACAAATAATTAATGAGGTGATGAATCAGATGGATGCTCTGAAATTCACATCTAGAGCAACTAACAGCAAGACACCACCAAATTGTATTCACATCCACGCACGCACACATTCATAGAGATACAACACTTATTAAGAACAACAAACAGCAAGACATCGCAGGGTCAAAATCAACATTTACACTCGGAGGAGGAGAGAGACAGCGTGAGAAAAACACACAAAAAAAGATATACAATGAGACAAATATATACGAAAGTAGAAACCGACTAGAAAAGATGAAATAAAAACTAAATAAACACATATTTAGTTTAAAGGATCAGACTATAACACTTTGTTTGCATTTGCATATGTGTGTGTGTGTGTGTGTGTGTGTGTGTGTGTGTGTGTGTGTGATTGTTTCTGTGCTTGTATGTAATGTGTGTTGTAATTTTAATAGATACATAATTCAGCAGTGGAAGGTTATCCCTGTGACACATAACCAATCACAGCTGCATCTGGGGAAAAGATTGGAAGATTAAAATTTCATATGTGAATATAACAGTATGTCTGTCTTTGAAGAGAGGATGATTGCAAATAAGAAAAAAACAGACAAAGAAAAGGCAGAAAGTGTCATGTCTAAAATAATGGTTGCATTTGGTTCTTTCGTGGTTTTGAATTCATGTTATTTTTTGCTTGTAGAGGATTTGAAATGCTATAAACTAGTTAATCTGAATTAAAGGGGATGTATCATGCATATTGCCAGATCTATATTCTTATTCTGGGACTCTACCGGAATATTTTTGCATGATTTAGAGTTTTAAAAAACTCCTTATTTATCTTGTATAGGTCTTTTATGCAGCCCCTCAGTTCAGCCTCTGTCTGAAACAGGTCGTTTAAGCTCCTGTCTCTTTAAGGCAGACTTCCTCCGGCTCCAGAAGGGATGTTAACAATATTTCTTTCTCTTGTTCTCGACTCAAAATGTCATCTTGTTCCAGGTGAAATCTCATCTGAAACATTAGAGGGTACATATATAACATAAGCAACGCCTGGAACAACCTTAGAAAGACATCCTTTCATTTACAAATGAAGTATTTAGAGCAGACTGAAGCCTAGTATTTTGACTTTCAGGAACCATTTTTACATACAGTTACTTGTTTAACGTATTTAAACATCCAAGATTATAACAATAAATAAGTGACAGAAAATGACTAAAAGCATGCTACTGTATGTCCCCTTTACAACTATGAAACAAGATGTTGATTCTGTTTGCAGAGAGTATTTAAGTCAACTGTTCCTAGTTCCATTGGGCAACGCCATAAAGTTAATTGCCACTTTAGACGACTCAAATGAGAGTGTGAATTAGATTAAACTCTTCGACTGACCTCAACTTGAATGAGTTTCTGTGGGTCGGTGCATTTAAACTGACGCCATTATGTTAACAGCTTTGAAGAATCTATTAAATCCCTCGTGGATTACTGGTTGATATCTGTTTTCTGGTGATCAGTAATCTATTATAGACTTGCTTTTAATAACAGCATTTTCAACCATGTGCATTTAGTTTCAACTTCACTTGAGTGGATTTCTGCATTCCCTTTGGGTGACAATTAGCTCACAACAAGCACTTGTATTCCAGGCTCAAGGGACAATTAGTGAGCAGCGAGTTAGCGATTTGTCATGTTTGTAACACAATAGCATAACGCAACCGCCCACTGTGGAATTGGTTGAGTTATGACGCTGCCATGTAGATCCTCATATAAACATGCTTTCTCTCACTTGCTCTCTCTTGCTCTCTGACACACACGCATGCAAAAATAATATATGTATCAAAATGTTTTTGCCATTTTTGTGACAAGCCACTGACCGGTGGCCTCATTTATAAAACTGTGTCCAGGATTGACGTCAAAACTTGGCATATGGATGAAACACAGAAAATATTTTGATTTATGAAACAATTTGCATGCACATCATACGCAGGTTTTCCTTTATAAATCACAATCAGCTCAAAATTTGGCACACCCTTGTAATGCCTTTAGTTGTCTTTAAATAGTCAGTGAAACACCTCTAATTAATATTCACTTATATTAACTGCATGAAGGCAATCCTAGCAAATGTCAACATAAAAGCTAAATCACACACAATGTTAAACCCAAGCTCTTGTTGAGGAGGTTGAGGCAATAAAAAGAAATACAGAGTTAGGTGGACACAGTGTGGCCATTACAAATGCCCAAAAGGCTTTAGAGTAACAGCATGTGGCAGACACAGTGAATGTTGCTAAAGTCAGAAGGTCACATCCTCTATGAAATAAAAAAAGGAAGTGGTCTGACATAAAAGTATAATGTTTGTGCCAGTGGTGAGGGAAAAGAGACAGTGTAGCTCAACACCCTTATGAGCCAATTGAAGTAGTTATAGGGAAATCCCTGCTGAGTAGTGACAAAGATGGAGGAGGACACAGATATGCACCATGCAAATAATGACACATGTATGTAATTCGTATTCCCTTATTTGAAAATAGAGTAAACCAAATGCATTAAAGTCGTGTTTAAATATTAATCTACACAAACAAATGAGGCTTTTTCTGTAGTTTGTAGTCGTAATGTGTTCCAGTGGACTCAGCTGACCTGAGTGCACCCACCACCTCCACCCACCGCCTCCACCGCACCTCGTATGTCTCAACCCTCCAGCGGCCGTGTCCTCACACATCCAAGTTAAAAGAAATAAGACTTGTTTTATGTGACACATCTGTGAACTTTGCTACTTGTATCATTTTACAGTTTCACTATTAATAACTATAACTGCACACTACTGTATATATAATAGACTTTATTGTCATTGCATAAAAATACAATGAAATTTATGAAAAATAAAAATAGACAGTAATACACAAACACACGTACGCAATTATCCCAAATCAATAACTATATATTTAATAATATAACATTTAAATGCAGCTTGCAGCAGTATTACACAAGTAGTCCCATTATTGCACATTGAATTAGGTTGTAATAAGACTATATACTGTGTAGCCTCTTGCACATCCATCCCATTACTTTATATTAAATATTAAAATGTTAAAGCTTTTAGCTGCTCCTTTCACACATAATATAGTTTATACTTATTTTGTAAATCCATTATGTTTTACATTATTTTAGGGTTATATAATGTTTGTGTATATCTAAGACCAAGGCAAATTCTTAGTATGTGCTTCCTGTTGCTGTATGTACTTGGTAATTAATTGATAAGCTGTACACTGAAAGATTAACTTAATAAGTAGTGTTATGTTTTTCCATATATTGTCTATTTACAAGCAACGCATCACATCCCCACGCTGGTGCACATCCGCAGCATTTGACTCAGATGCCTGTGTGTTGAAAGGTTCATTTCACAGGTTAAAACTTGATCTGCTAAAATGAATGTTTTTATTGATATTTTCTGTAAAACACAAAATATTCCAGCACAGTAGCAGAAGTGATTAACATTCATCCCACTCGCCTCAGCTGGTGACTGTGAGAAAATGTCAGATAGCCACTGCTAAAGGTAAAAATGCCAGGATTGCACAGTTGTCAATTGGAAAAATCGATTAAAAAAAAAGTTGATATTGTTTTTCACGCTTCATGAGGTGTGAGAAAAGGAGTGTATGTCTCACATTTACCTGAACTCTGCTTTGGTCTAATAAGCTTCATGCTGCTCTTCAGGAAGCAGTTTTACACATGTTACTGAAACCCCAGCTGTGTAGTTCCTAAGCATGACATCACCACTGATGAAGATACTTGATGAAGATACTTCTAGTGAAAATGTAACCCTGCGTCCTGTTAATTAAATCCAATTTAATTTATATTTCAACTGAGATAATTTCCCCCTGTGAGCATTAAACGTCTTTTAATGAACACAACAGTCATATTGTAAAAACATTTTGTGCAGACAACAGCTGGAACACAGTACACAAATGATAAGTTTTTTTCTTTTTTCTTTTTCCAGCCTGACTTTGGAAGAGATGTTGATATTCAACGTCTTAATCATGAAACAAACATTACTGACATTCAGTTACAAACAGCTGTTGTCAGGAAGAAATACACATCCTATAAATGAAGGATAGTGTAAACAGAGTGTTTTCTCTCTCTCTGTCTGCTTTTTTCTAATCATTGAGTAACTTCACTCTTGCTGTTTGGCTGCGTGTCAGTCTGCTGTCTCCTCCTCTCCAACCATTTAGTACTACCCCATGTCTCTCTCTCTCTCTCTCTCTCTCTCTCTCTCTCTCTCTCTCTCTCTCTCTCTCTCTCTCTCTCTCTCTCTCTCTCTCTCACTGTCCATGTTTGGCTTTATCTCTATCTTCTAGTGATGGATGGTTCAGAGTGAGGGCCAGTGACTTCAGCTGGACAGAAAACAACTGGCTTCTCTCTCTGACTCTCTGTATCTCTGTATCTCTCTCTCTCCCCCTCCCTCCCTCACTCTCTGGCCCTTGGGTGGTCCTTTGTGTGGTCAAGCCAGTTATCTTAGTGATTGACAGCTGGCATCCAGCTGCCTTAGATATAAACCATACACGGCCTGGACCACAGAGACTCAGTGACAGAGTGAGAAAGATATGTTTTGGTGTTGAATTTCTCTGCCACAGTGCTACATCTTAAGTGGGAGGACTGTTTGTAAAGACAGTAACTGGCACATCACAGTATGTAACTGTGAATAACCTCAAAAAATGTGTCAGAACTTTATTAAGAGAGTTGCGACTTATGATCATCTTCATCTGATTATTCATACGGTCTTTAAAATGTCAGATAATTGTGAATAATGTTCATCCTAAGTTTCCAGAGCCCATAGTTACTCTTAAAAATGTCTTGTTTGACCCGATGATCAGTCCAAAACCCCAAAGATAATCAGTTTATTATCAGAAAGAAACATGAAAACCAGGAAATATTTACATTTGGGAAACTGGAACCAATCTTTGTGATTATGTCTAAATAATAGCTTGAATGATTATTTGATTATCAAAATTGAGGATAATGTTTTGATCAGATTAAAAACATTATTTAAAAAACAAGCTTTACTATGTGAAACCAAACAGCTTTAATATCAGTTGCGTGAACGCTGTTAGTCATTTTTTTAACCTCAGGCTGTCCTATAATGAATTACAAAACGATGCAATATGATTGACACCTCAATAACAGAGTTCATTAGTTCATTCAAGAGTCCTTCACCTGCTGTGTGTGTGTGTGTGTGTGTGTGTGTGTGTGTGTGTGTGTGTGTGTGTGTGTGTGTGTGTGTGTGTGTGTGTGTGTGTGTGTGTGTGTGTGTGTGTGTGTGTGTGTGTGTGTGTGTGTGTGTGTTTGTGTGTGTGTTTATGTGGCCATGTGATTGCTATCAGTGTGTACACATTTAATCAGTGCCTGTAACCACGGTCATCACTATGCTGCTTATGTAACTAGGTCATTGGGAGTTGAGGACGATATAGTGAAACATACACATGTACACACACATGCACACACACACACACAGACACACACACACACACAGACACACAGACACACACCTGCCGCAAATTCACCCTATGGAATCAATTTACTCTGACTGCCACTTCTTATAACACATCAAAGCTTTGAGGTGATTGAATCTGCAGCTGAATTCTGATCAGTAATTCTTTAAATTCTGTACACATACAAACCTGTCATCCTTATACCTGCACAGATGCCTCATGGTATATTTGTAAAGTATATTATATATCTGCGGAGTTCAGCATAAAGTTCACCTACAATTTCGTATACCAATATTGTATTTGTATCGGCACAGAAATCCAATGTTATCCTCCACATACTCCACGTAGCAAATGATTTCTTATCCTGAGACCAAGCCAAACCAACATTATTATTGTTATTATCAAATCTTTAAAAAAAAAAAAAAATCTTTCTTTTCAATTTATTTTTCAGTTCCGCAAAACCCACACTTACTTGGAATCCACATAAAAAGCGAAATATGAGCGATGTGAAACGTTCATTCAAGCCACACTGACTCTGTCCGGCCACCGCTGTCCTCAGAAGCAGCTGTCAGCAATCAGCAGCAGCTAGTGATGTTCTCAGAGTTAACAGAACAAAGATAGTTCTCATGTAAGCTTCACTGGAAGAAATCAGCATTGTTTTTATTTACTGATTCATTTATTAATTTCCCCGTTGGGCTGGAGGAATCTGCCAACAGTGAAACTGGCAAGCTTATGGCCACACTGGGAGCTAGTTATTACAGATCTCATTTATAAGTTCACAACAAATTACCAACGGGAGATTTGTGTGATTTTAACAGCTGCCTGTAGAGATTACACTTCACTAAATGTGCCAGGAAAAGAAGCAGCCATGGAATCAGGATATAAATATGAAATGGAAGTGTATCTGCTCCATGAGTCGGGCGAATGAGGAACTTCAGAAATGCCTCCAAAAATGCCTGTGGACTATTTGGATTGGCTTTTAGATTAAAACAAAGATGTGTCATTTATATACAATTGCATATGTTATAAAAGTGGTTGCATGCTTTTGGATGTTACTCATAAATACTAAGTTTTTTTGCCAAACCCAAATCAACTCTCGTTTATTTGGTTTACCCTAAGAAGCATTAAACTTTTCTTCAGGACAGAAGATGAAGATGGTCTGAGTTGGTGAATTTAGCAGTGCAGACTCACTAACAGCAGAAAATCCATCTACTGGAATAGTGACCAATGATACAGCAAGTAAAGTTGTGCAGAAAAAACAACAGCACATGACAGCTTTTAGTTCCAAACGGCTCTGCCAACATTTCAGAAAACTGTCACGAAGAATCAAGTGAAAGTTGGCTTAAAAAGTAAAATTCAGTTGAGTTTGATTTGCATGGATCAGATCATGTGTGTAACTGAAACACTGACAGATGTCAAGTGTGAATCCATCTCCGTCTCTTTTTATGTAAATATCTAAAGTGTCATCTGGAATGGGACTCTTGTGCAGTGTTTTTGACTCCTACCTATCTGCATTGATCAATACTCAGTCTTGCATGTGGTTAGGTTTAGCAAAAAAGAAAGAAAAAAACAGCACTTTGGTTAACATTAGGGGGAAATTGTGATTTTGTTTAAATGTGTAATAAAGTAAGCTATTGAGTGTCCAGCATGCAGAATTTGATCCAGCAAGAACTACCGACTGGTTAGGGTTAGGGGGTTAGGGGGTTAGGGTGAGGGTTGGGGTTAGGAATGGGGGTATTAGCCACGATTAGACACTTGAGGATTAGGGTTAGGGTTAGGGTTAGGGGGTTAGGGTTAAGGTTAGGGATGAATGACCGAGCCTGCCTCCTATTAAAAGAGACAGGAATGGCACACTCCATCCACCCACCGGACCTGTCCCTATCCCGGTCCCAATAAGGCTTGCGGGTCCACTGGTTGTAGATTTGTTGTAGATTGTGAAGTTAATTATTGTTCTGTGGCAGATGTGAACTCAAATCTTTGGTATGAAAGTTGGGAGCTCCGCACCTTTGCTTTCATCCTCGCTACATGAATGACATAGTTCCTGCAGAATCTCCAATATGGCTGATTTCCTACAGGGACACTGTGGCTGGAAGGCAACACTGCCCATGTCCAAAAATTACCTGCATGTCATTGCCCATAATTTGCCCTATTACAGTATTATAGTCTTTATGTGAAGAGTCATTTGTTCAAGGTGAATTTTACCGCTGAGAAATAGTTGTCCTACCAGGTTTCAGAAGGGATTTAGAGCCAAGGAGAAGTTTAGTCTATTCAGTGGTAGCGCTGGATTTACACACATCAGTGCGCTGGGAGTAAGAGGGGGTTGAGGAGGAGGAGGAGAGAGGGGTGGAGGTTTTCAAATGTCAAGTCCAAGGAGATTAACAAGCTAGCGAGGGAAGGACTGAGCTCGGTTCGACTCCGCTCTCTACCTCTCCTCCCTCTGCCTCCTCGACTCTAACATCTTCTCTCTCTCTCTCTCTCTCTCTCGCTCTCTCTCTCTCTCTCTCTCTCTCTCTCTCTCTCTCTCTCTCTCTCTCTCTCTCTCTCTCTCGCTCTCTCTCTATCTCTCTCTGCATGCACGGGCTCTCTTTCTTTCACTCTCTGACGTCCTCACTGTCTCATAAGCATGCACACATTCTTGTCACATTCCCTTTCTGTCTTTCTTTCTTTCTTTCTTTCTTTCTTTCTTTTTTCACTTTCTCTCACTCCCCTGCTCTTTCCTCTCTCTCTGTCTCCTCTCTCTCTCTCTCTCTCTCTCTCTCTCTCTCTCTCTCTCTCTCTCTCTCTCTCTCTCTCTCTCTCTCTCCAGACACATATTTTAATACCCATACAGTGTGGGGATTTGGTGAATGAGAAAGAAAAAAAAAAGGGTGAATACATTTTAGAAAGGGGTTAGTGGTGGGAACAGAAATGTGGTCTCTCATTGATATGCATGAAAAGTCTGGCAGTACAAGGAGAGGGGAATGTTAAAAAAAACAGAAGGATATAGAGGAGGTAAGCAGAGACCAGGAGCTGTGTTTGTTTATGCAAACTAATAATCAATTAATAGGAATAATCAATTGGGATAAGCTGGCTGTAAAGAAAATTGTGCTCAGCAACAGGAAACCTAGTTTTCCATAACCTCTGCCAAAAGAGCTCTGCGTAACATTTTCGTGAGACAATTCAGGTAACAATAGAAGACGAGCAGCTCCTAAATCGAGATATTATGAGACAAATGGAAATGTGAGTGTGCACAAGAAACAAGGGAGCACCCACAGAAAACTGTAGTAAGATGGGAGAAAGAAGTTGCACTTTTTTTTCCGAAAAGTTGCATGAATCTGCAAAGGAAATGTAATATTGAAGCAGGATTACAATATTTAAAGCACTGTGCTCTGAACACTTTGTTTCCTCATGATGACAGCAGAAGAGAAAAAAACTACTACTGGTTGTTTATGTCTTTGGAACAGAAAGCTGGCTAATCAGAATAGAGTGGGTCATCAGGAGAGGCTTTAAAGAGACAGGACCTAAAACAGCCTGTTTCAGACAGAGGCTGAACTGAGGGGCTGCATTAAAAGGCCAGTATAAGATAAGAAAAGGAGTTATTGTTGAAGTGTATATCATGCAAAGATAATTCAGTAGAGCCCTGGCAGAATATAAACCTGGACATTATCAATGTGTTCCCTTTTAATGGAGCAACAATTACAAGTTGCCATCACCACAGACCTCAGTTAATGTCTCAATGGAGGCTTGATTTCTCATATCACCTAAAGGGAGGACAGTCAGGAGATAAAATTATGTTTAATGATTTTAATTGTATAGCTCGTGGTCATCGACTCTCATTCTCGTTAATATTATTCTAATTTCTACAACTTGAATGAGGTCATGAAAAACGGTTTAAAACTGAGTATTAATATATATTGTAGTTGATCCAGGGCAGAGTCACAGTTCAGTTAAAGATAACTTATGATCTTAGAAAGTTATTTTACCTCCAGCTCTCTCTGCTGAGTTTCAGTTCTTATTCTCCACATAGCTCCAGCCACGAGTCTTTCAAATTTGGCATTTTTACTTACTTATTTTTGACATTTCTGTGTTAAAGAGAGAACTGGTATAGTGCACCATTTTTGCTGTTTTGACTCAAATGATTCTAACCATAGTCTGTATGAAATGCATTGGCTTGTTCATTATGTGATTTCTCAATGTGAAGTGTTTGATTTGGTCGATATTGTGTTGAAGTTATGTGTGCTGTGTCTCAGTGTAGGTTTCAGTAATCTTATAGCGTGTTCCTAGCTTTAGGCTAATAATATTGTGTTACAATCTATTTTACATTTTGCATCAAATTGGCTCCTTAGACAAACTGGTGGCCAAAGAGGATTATTACAGACAGACATTAACAGGACAGCTATGGAAATGTCTTGAGTATCACTAAAGCTCATCAGCACTGGTATGAGACCTGACCTATCATGTCCAACATTTGGCAGTCTGTGCACTTAAAGTTCACTCTGCCACTGGAAGATGGAGCAGATGAGGCGTTTGAAAAGCAGAAGCTTAGATACACAGAAGCTTAGATACATTGAACTAGCAGTTGATGATGGTCATGGAGGTTGAAGAGGCAGAGAACACCCTCGCTTTCTGACCTCACGCCTCTTCATCATGTCTTAGATCCTCCCAATGGGGGATGCAAGAGAGAGTTGCAAGAAAATAAGGCTGTAGAGATACAGTAAGCATCAAGCTGTATAGAACAAATATCCAAATCCATTTATTCTCCCGGATTTGCTAAAATGTACTAAGGACAGAAAATAATAAGATAATAACATCATTCTGTTCCCTACTGTCCCATCAGATCAGTTGACCAATTACCGAACTGATTCTGATTGATAGGGGTGTTGCCGTCAGCTAAATAACCACCACATAGGACAAACCTGCAGTTCCTTACTCCTCTGAGACAAGTTTAAGTCATTGCAACATCCTTCATAATGACGGACCTCGATTGATTTCTGGGTCATGGCCTGCAGGAGCGAGGACAAGAGGAGGCACACAAGAGCCTGAAATCCATTACTAATTTTACTTCCGGCAGTGAGACATTTGAAAATATCTATGGTCAGTGTTTAGGTAGGGATGCAATACATGCTGCTTTAGAAGCAGTCAATGGAATAAATCAATACAATTCTTGTTACATGGATGTTCAGCTTCATTCAGCAGGAAGATAACTGTCAAATCCTGTAGAATAGCAAAGACAATAACCCAGTAGGGGTGTACATGCAACATCTAAACAGTTTGTGGTAAAAGTGAAATTATGTCCTATATATTACACAATATTGTGGTAACATTGCAAAAAAATACCTCCCTAGAATATAGAAGAAGCCCGATAATATAGAAACAAATGAACTTCAACTCAACCAACATTACAATTTTCTGTTGTATATTCTCCTCTGTGGAATAGTCACTCTTCTTTTTTAACACCAAACTGTGTTTCTGTGTGCATGAAAGCAGCTGTTTTAACAGTTTGAAGATTATTATATCACCAGCATGGGAAGATACAAAGGGACCTTGAGCTCATTATTGAATTTCAAGACCACTTTGATGCAGTAACATTAGCTGGAGAATAAGCCCGACACATGCTGCATCACATACTGCTCATATAATCAGCACAATTAGTTAATAATTCATACCACGACAATGACTGTATAGAACAGAGAAGCTGTGTGTGTGTGTGTGTGTGTGTGTGTGTGTGTGTGTGTGTGTGTGTGTGTGTGTGTGTGTGTGTGTGTGTGTGTGTGTGTGTGTGTGTGTGTGTGTGTGTGTGTGTGTGTGTGTGTGTGTGTGTGTGTGTGTGTGTGTGTGTGTGTGTGTGTGTGTGTGTGTGTGGGAGAGCAAGAAAGGGAAAGAGAGAGATGGAGCACCCTGGCCCTGAGGCCACAAGCTACAAACCAAGAAGTTGGAAAGGAGAGAGTAAATAAAATGGAAAAGACCCTCATCTCTTTTGTTATCTCTTCTTCTCTCCTCCTAATGTTCCATATTTAGCAATGAGTATTTCCTCATCACTTTTTTTGACAGTTTCAACTTTGGAAAGAAGCTCACAGTAATCTCACAAACACACATAAACGTACACACCAGTCACACACACACACATATATCTGCTTTATCCCTTCGAATGACTAATCTTTCCTCTTGCACTGTGTGTGTGTGTGTGTGTGTGTGTGTGTGTGTGTGTGTGTTTGAATTGTGGATTCAGCAGTCCTGCAACATCTGCAGTTGTCTTGCTTCGACTCTCGCTCTATCTCTGTCACACGTACACACACACACACAGATATGCATGAGCACATCCGCCCAATATGCATACACACATATAAATATTAACACACACACACACAGCTGGAGAGTTCACCAGAAATGTGAGTGGTGTTTTTTAGAGGCACAAGAGATGGAACGCAGATGGGGACATGTAAGACAGTGTGTGTCTATGAGTATGTGTGTGTGTGTGTGTGTGTGTGTGTGTGTGTGTGTGTGTGTGTGTGTGTGTGTGGCTTTGAAGTGAACAATCATTAACTGGAAAATCAAGACCTTAAGGGCTGTGTTTTTGTGGAGGCGCAGCAAGCAGTGCTCTCTCTGTTTGGTATTTTCCTGACCTTGAAAACTCTCTTTGCGTGTCTGTGTGGTATTTTGGTGACCAGCACACGGTGCACAGGTGGGAGGAGAGGCAGAGACAGGTGGGAGATTCATTCAAATGAAGCAGTACAAATACATTTTGTTTGAATTACAGATGTTGCCCTTACAACAGACGTCTCACAACCACATTCATTTGTGGCGCAACATCAATCCACTGCTGCTTTGGTGATTTTATCAACAGGATCAAACTAAATACTTCCTGCAGATGTGCTGCAAAAGCAAATGAATGCTGAAAATATAAATAATTTACTTCAATTAAACACTCTTCCACCAAAATCAGCACAGAAAATAACATTTAATGTGGTTAAAGCAGGAAAGTCAGTAAGTCAGTCTGCAATGATCTGTAAATGAATGTGGTTGATTCTTACAGTATGCTGCTTTATACTGTATGACAATTTTCTCTTTCCATT
Organism: Scomber japonicus; assembly: GCF_027409825.1. Classification (NCBI taxonomy): domain Eukaryota; kingdom Metazoa; phylum Chordata; class Actinopteri; order Scombriformes; family Scombridae; genus Scomber; species Scomber japonicus. The sequence goes on along the minus strand of NC_070591.1, from coordinate 8,338,022 downwards.
CATTAAGTCGCTGCTGCAGGATGGATATGTTGATACATCTGCAGCCTCTGAGATGTGCTGCACCAGAGCGCAGTGTCGTTATGCATGACTGTCCACTGTATTTACCTTCATTAAATCATTTGATGACACAAAATAGCGAACACACCTATGCACACATCACACTGGTCGATTATAACTCAATATTCTGCTTTTTTATGAAGCAGGCATCAGGTTAGCAGGGCTCATATAGTCTCATTTCCAACTTTCTTTTTAGCAAACATAGCGGCTCATGTTTTATAATTGAAACACATTTAAGTGCAAATGCTACGTTGTATAAAGTATGTGACCGTGTAAGAGGTGAGATACAGTAGAATTATCAATGAAATAACATTGGTCTGATATAATCAAATAAATTGCATTATTATATATTTACTGATGAAAAAAACTTACTCCATCTGTTTTTGGGTGCAGATTTTTGACCTACCACCTACCACCTTATGCTTATTGTTGCACTCACACAGTAAAAATAGAGCCCTACATGTGTGCACACACACTTTAATATGTGAAATACAAAAAGTCGGTTGGATATGAATTGCCTCTCTTAATAAATAGGAATATTTTCCTGTTTTCATACATGCACGTGATTGTCCTTGCACTTTTATCTCACTTTTTTTTTTTTTCCTTGAGGGCAGAAAAATCTAATCCAAGCTTTTCAGGCACACACGCACGGCACATGCATACACAGACCTTTCCTCTGTGGCCTGCTGTCATATTAAATAGCTGGTGGCAACAGCAGGTATGTTTAAGCCAAGCCACTGTTGGCTACCCGGCTGTCTGTTCACATTGGAAACACACAGAATTATGACTCGGAGAGACATGGTGGCTGTGGAGGATGAGGAGGAGGGCAGACTGAAACAGACAGCTCTACTTTATGTCTGTGTGTGTGTGTGTGTGTGAGAGAGAGAGTTTGCGTGATAGAGAGGTGGTCTCTGCAGATCAATCAGCTGATTAACTAGCTCTGACATAATCGTGTGTACAGATGTAGAGGCAGTATGAAGACTTTACCTGCAGCTCATAAAATGTACTCTAAGTATATATTTATTTATTTAGTTTTTCCCTCATAATTTCCACTTCCCTTCATTATTTACAGGTATAATCAGTGTTAAATGAATTCCTACAGCATAAAAGTGCATTTAACATATCTGTTTATTTGCCACATATTGTCAGCAGCCCACTCATAAATGCAGGCACTTACCACCAATATGTAAGGTAACGTCTGTTGAGTTAAAGCACAAACAAGACAAATGGAGACTCACACTTCACCAGTTTGAGATAAGTAAGTGATGCTGCTTATTGTCCATTAATTAAGATGATTCATTTGAGTGAGTTATTTATACATCATTCCATCCAACTTGAAACAAATTGTCTTGCCATTTGTGCAAAAACAAAACAATCAAATTACATGATGGGATGTACTTGTAATGTGTAAATCGAAAAATTGAGTGATTACAATACGCATGACAAATTCAATTTTAGTCAGAAAGTAACGTCCATGGTAGATGCTACATGAATCTTTTTGGGTAACAGTCAACCATGACACCTCATGTTTACTGGCTGCAGTTCACAGGACTGACTCCAGGTGGCTAGCTGTTTAGTAAATTTAGCAGTTACATCTACAGTATGAGCAGGCCTGTCACAAGAACTACTCTTGTTGGACGATATCATGTACAGCTCTTGTTTTGTATTAGTTTATGAGGCATCACTCAAAGGACTCTAAACATAGTCTGCCTGCAATTCATCGGCTTTGTCATCTATATTTGCTCACTTGTTCATTATGTGATTTCTCAATTTGAAGTGTTCGATTTGGTCGATATTGTGTTGAAGTTATGTGCGATGTGTCTCAGAGTAGGTTTCAGTAATCTTATAGCTTGTTCCTAGCTTTAGGCTAATAACATTGTGTTACAATCCAAACATTTTGCATCAAATTGGCTCCTTAGACAAACTGGTGGCCAGAGAGGATAATTACAGACAGGCATTAACAGGACAGCTATGGAAATACAAGTTAACCACAGCCGGAAATGTCATGTGTATCACTAAAGCTCATCAGCACTGGTATGAGACTTGACCTATCATGTCCAACAGTTGCATCTATGAGTAGGCCTGTCACGAGAACTACTCTTGTTGGACGATATCATGTCCCGCTCTTGTTTTGTATTAGTTTATGAGGCATCACCGCTTGTTACTAGAGCTGAAGCACAAGGAGTCGATTGAACAGTTTCCAGACTCTGCTTTGTTCAGCTTGTCTCCACCTGCCAGCTACTGTAGTTAAAACTAGTTAGCAGCAGTCTGCAGATATCTGGTCAATGCGCTGTAAAGAAACCCTAAACAGCAGCAGATCCATTAGTGAGTGGACCTTTCTGCTCTATCTGTCCTGAAACTGATTATTTAAACTGGATGTGCTCCACTTAGTTGAAGCATCTGGTGCTGACAGTCAGCAGCTGTGTGAGATAAAGTGTATTTTATGTGCAATGATGACAGCTTTGCAGGTGGTGTCGGTCTTTTAATAACTTTGTTCAACTGTAGTCAAAATATGATGTTTCAAGCCAACATTTGTCATGAATACAAAAATCAACCTGGATCCCAAACTTTAAAATAATTCAAGATTTGATTTTTTTTACCATAGCAACACACACTAGACAACAGATCTATTACAGGAAAACAAGTTATTTAATACCCAAAGTCTTCTGTTCATCTTCAGGAGCTTTCCATCTGCTATCGTTGATGTCTAAGCTTCTCTGGTCTCGTTAGCTTATTTTTAGTCCTCATTGTTTGGTTTCTTCCATAATGTCTGCTGGTAAAGATGTGATTATTATTAGGATCTTCTTCACTGAAATTACTAACCAATGAGTACAGTGCTCCTCTTTTTTTATGGTGATCAAGCTAGTCTGAACATGGCCGCCTACATGACAGACAGGCTACGCTGAATAAAATGGTTAATTTGGGACCAGCACAGTGCTTTCAGTCTTGGTCTACTGTTAATATACATGTTCTTTTTTTAGGCCAACACTCAGCATTTAAATAACAGCAGTGTCTTCTGTGACAGCTTCATTAAAACTCAGCCATGTTAGACATACTATGGATGATTAGACTGATAGTCAGTCCTCTTGGCAGCCTGATGGTGGACTTCATCTCTGATCCATTGCACTTTTACTTTGCATTTTACACAGTATCTGTTACTCACCAACATTAGCTGGTATCAGTGATTTGCAAGGCATGGGGGGATTGGAAGATTTAAACTGTAGCCTTCAGCTTTTTTTCCCCCCATTGATGTAAATCCAGAATCCAACTAAAGTACTGAAGTTATATTCTGCACAGGATAGGATATTCAGCTGACCTTCTAGTTTGGAGCTAAGATATATTTTATAGCTTTCTTGCAGTGTTGTTCATTACTAATCAGCCAATATTTCAGTCAATGTAGCAGCTGACAGTTTTTTTTTATATAGAAATGCCTAACAAGGCTGCCTGATAACATCATTCAAGGTAAAAGCTAAGCTGATGGGGACAGGTGGCATCCAGTCAACGTAACGAGTGACATTGCCGAAAGGTAACAAACATGATCGTCACATTAAAATCAGACCGTGTTGTCAGCTGGATTAAATGAACTCGCTGCCCTCTCAGATGGTTGGTCTGTAGCGTGGTGTCTCAATCTGTGAAGCATAAATACAACCCAGTGTTTACTGAACTCTGTCATCACAAGCAAAAGTGATGTGAGGACTTAACGATTTGGCTCAAATCTGAGGCCAGTGGTTGATTCATGAGGTTTTACCGTAAGGGTTGGTGGTGAATGCTGCGCTGGAAGCATAGTCATACTGTGGCAAATGATTTCATTCCATCAGTTTGCGTTTTTTCCAGAAAAAGTGTGAGGAAACGGCTTTGATGCTATTTTAAACATCGGTCAGTCGGCAGTTCAAAAAACAGCATATTTTAATGATGGAGTCAAAACATGTGACCACATCATTAATTAAGATGCAGACCTGATGCATGTTTTTATGTGTTACTACTGCATGTTCAACTGACTAAACAGTTAACAGTGCACCAAATTAAACTGCATAAACCAATTATCAAAGGCGGCAACTAACAGTTATTTTCATAATTGAATAATCTAACAGTTGTTTTCTTGATTAATTGTTTGGTTTACAATTCAAGTCGGCATTATTTTGTCAGACCAACCATTCAAAACCCCAAAGATAATCAGTTTTATATCATGTATGTCAAAGAAAAACATCAAATAATGACATTTAAGAAGTTGGGAACAGTAACAATTGTTGGCTTTTTTTTCTTTGAAAGATTATTCAATTATCAAAATAGTAGCAGATTAATTTACTGTTGAGTTAAACATAATAACTAATTGATTTATAGACAAATCTTCAATTTTCTTCAGTAATAAATCATCAAACTCTACAATAAATTGATGACAGGATAATAATGTTTTTATCTAATCATGACTGGGGACAGGAGGTCTTTTCCCTAACCCTAACTCTTACAAAAAACTTTGACCCCTTTCATTATAAATATCTATGAGGATAAATTATATTATCCCCTCATAAAACATACTGTGGCTGACACTGAAACTGAAACTCTGCATTGTTCTGAAGGAGGAATGCTATAAAATATCTGCTTTTCCCTCCAAGCCAAGCATTCGCCACAATGATTTCCCTCAGACGTTTCTGAATGAATATTGTAATATAATCAGCTTGTTATGATTCTGACCTTTTTTCGTGGTCATTTATAATGTTGAATGATAGACACAGAAACCTGCATTTACAGTAAGTTAACTCTCAAGAGAGACTTCATTGTATATCCATTGTTGTAATTTATTGAAATGAGAAGCTGTGGATCATGAACACTGCACATCCATTTGTCTCTATGGACATTTGAATGTAATTGACTGCTTATATCTGTGCTTAGGACACAACAACACGTTTTCAATATGTTTCTGTGAAGTTTCCTGCTGATCGAATTACCTGTCTAACTGCAAAGTCTTCGCTAACAGTCCTTAGAAAACTTTTTAATGCTCTGCAGTTATTAGCCACAAATGACACCACATATCAAGACTTCTTGTTCCATAAAGCCTCACTGACAAGATGAAATGTGGAACTGTAAAGCGGAGCGGCAGAGTATGTTGAATAGATTTATGAAAAGGTCACAAGAAATGCTATTTATGATGTTAGTAATGTTTATTTTCCTGTTGGAGATGCAGTGGTGAGCTAATCCATTCTCAGGGTGGGTGGACTGTGGTGTCCTGGGTAAAGCTTTTGTTTTGGACTTATTTGCCCTCAGCAGGGGTTGAAGCCGATAAATCAATGCAGAGCACACAGGAGATGATGAAAATGTTACTTTTTTAAAAATTGACCAAGGAAATAAATGGTTTGTCTCAATAATTAACCATATTATACACTTACATTAACAATGCTCTGCAGATCCTCAACTGAAGAGGTAACACCAAAACCTCAATGTTTTTAGCTTGATTTGAGTATCTGGTGTGAATCTTAACTGTCTTCATTATTCGGTTCGATTATGATTCACCTGTCAACGATTCATTTGATTCTACAATGCATCGTAATCTCAACGTTTCTCCAAGTGTCACATCTTCAATGTTCTATATTACTTCACATGTCGGGGTTGGGATGGAGGAGTGTGTGCATTCTGTATATGCTAATTGTTGCGGATGTTTTGGGTTTGTTATAGAGATTGGAATCTTTTTGCTATAAGCTAATGCTTCAACCTATACTTTGTCGGTCAAACTGCTTTATTTATTTATTTATTTATTTATTTATTTATTTATTTATATATACTTTTGTTTTTTTCCCCTTTTGGTTTGTTAATAGAAAGGATGGAGACGAAGTACACAGACCAGGGAAATATACATGTTTGCTTTGTTTGTAACCCTAACCCTAACCCATGTATCCCAATTTTACATTTCTCTACATGATTTACTCTTGCACAGTTTTTAGTCCACTGAAAAAACATATGACACATAACTGGCAGACGAGATAAATAGTCTGCTGCCTTTTAATTTTGAATATAAATGACTGCATTTGGATCAATTAATTTGAAAGCTTCTTACATCACGTTATTAACTAACATTTAGAAAATCGACTTCTGACTTTTGTGAATCAATGCAGAATCGTCTATGTCCGCGTTGCTATGCATCTCAGAATCGATTTTTCCACCCAACTCTACCCACAAATAGATCAGTCGCCCTTTTCATAGAATGACTGACACATGGCAGCTCATCGCTAGTTTTCAATGTATTCTGTGTTTACACTTCAGACTTCCAAATCTTCATGAAACATCAGAGCAACCATTACAGATATACAGATACACATTATATGCAATTATATGAGTTCAGAAAAAAGCCCTTTAGCCTCGTTCTGAGTTTGATGTGTTTATACTTGTAGGCTGAGTTGCTGCTTATAGTTAATCATTAAGTCAGACTCTTCCAAGAACTCTATAACAGAAAACATAAATACCTTTCATATGACAAAATAAATTCCAGATCATTGTTTTAAACACCACACATGACTCAGAAAGACCAGAAAATGCAAATGTGTGCCGACCCACACGACTTGTACCAATGAGAGGAAACAAAGGGAACATTTTATAGCTTTCTGTTAAAGAAAGAGAGATGGTTACTCTGCCGGCCGCCGCTACCCGAAATCTGCTGAAACATAAAATGATGAAATAAGAAGTGAATAATGAAATATGCTGAGTTGGCCCGGGAAATGTTTCATTGCCTCCACCCCACAGACATCATATTACATCATCAGCAAATCCCTGTATTGGATCAAGTCACGCTATAGCTCCAAGCAGGCCTGGAGTCAATCACTTTAGTTCACAATCAATTCTGAGTGTAAACAGGGACTCTGGTGTATTCGTAAAAATCATTAATCCACAGTTAATTCTCATCAGACCGAGTATGACAGTTTATAGCAGCAATAAATCCAACTGAAGGAACAAGTGACTGGTGGTTTCTGGGATTTATCATGATGCAAATGCTTCTAAATATATCCAAATAATGACAGTCTGTGTTGTTGCGTTTGCATGAGAAATTAAGACTCATTAGATTATGAGCTATACATCTGTTTTTTAACTTCCTATTTCTCTATCTGATCAACCTGCTAGAATTCATCATTTCATAATGCAGAACAGCCCTTGTACCTGCTCTGTTTAACCCATGCAGACGTCCCTCTTAAACGGATCCATACGTATATGCAAACAAATCTGCCCTAAGTGGAAACACAACAGGAACGCTACCATGTGCACCAGATTTGTGCCCGGAGGGTAAAAAACTGAGAGGACAATGAGAAACAGATCATGGAAGTATGTGTGCATGTGAGTGTGTGTTGTGTGTGTGTGTGTGTGTGTGTGCGTCCTTTTGTCAGCACACAGCACTTTTTGCCTCCAGGAGGGCGGTGGCGGCCGAGAGGATAATTTGGCATTCATCGAAGCTCTCTCCACTGACCCCACGACCCCGTTGATGCTTCCCTGAAAACAGTCCATATCCACCAAGTGATGTATGATTACCGTCACCGGTCATAACCTCGGTCAAAATTTAGTTCACCTGTGCAGAAGGGAAATCAGGCCAGGGATGTGCAGCTGTGGCCGTCTCATTTGGCAGGAATTACTTGCTCCGCTCAGTCTGCCCTGAAAATCTGTGATTTCTTACAAAGGGCTATCTGAAAAACTTGATTGGTGAGGTTTCTGGGCTAAAGTCAAGGGGAAAAAAGAATGGAGAGAGAGAGAGAGGAAGGAGAGAGAATTGCAGACATGACACACAGGCTCAGAGGCTGCATTGGAGATTTCCGCTGATAAACTGCCAAACGCAGTCTCACAGACTCATTTCAGATGGCAACAGGCTTTGTTCTTAAGCTATTGCTGCTTATGTGAACTACCAATGCTTTATTTTAATTACAAGCATTTGCTGCAAATGCAAAACACATCTCATCCTGTATCCCAAAAATTGTCTTGCTTTTCAAAGGATACACATTCATAATGACAAGGTTACTCTGATTATTAAAGAAAAAAAATGTTAATGCCCTTGGTTGTCTTCTTTATGTGCAGATACATCTACAGTAAAAACCAGTACCATAATCACTGTGATCTGGTCTTTTCATATTCATGCTAATAACTTGCCAGCTGCAAATGATGAAGCCCTGGTGAGATGTTTTCCAATGTTGGCACTATAAGAAAGGGACTAAAAGATGGGTTTGACCATTTTACCAGCAGGAATTTAAAACATTTGCTGTACATTGTTCAGTGTCATGAAAAGTGCCCCCCCCCCCACCCCTCCTGATTTCTGATATTTTGTGTATACAATATCTTACAAAATTGTTTCAGATCTTCAAACTTATTTTTATTTGAAACAGGCAACCTGAACAAACATAAAACACCATTTTTAAATTATAGTTTTATTTCCTGAAGTAAATAAGTTATCCAACACTTGTATCACCTGGGCAACCATTGCTGCCAATAACTGGAGATTATTTTCACATCTCTGTGGTGGGATGCTGTGCCACTCATCTTTGAAGAACTGATTTATTTCAGCCACATTGGCAGATTTTCTAGCATGAACCACCTGTTACAAGCCCTGCCAGAGCATTACAATGTTGTTTCTTTGGAGACATTCACAGGTGGACTTATGCTTTTGATCATTGTCTTGCTGTATAACCATAGACTGATGACCGGATATTCTCTCTCAGTATTTCCTGGTAGACAGCAGATATCATATTTCCCTAAATGATTGCAAGTTGCTCAGACCCTAAAGCAGCAAAATATTACCACACAGTCACGCTACCATGCTGGACTATGTGTATGTATAATGTTCTGTGCTGTATAGCGTTTACGCCAGATGTAATAGGATCCCTGTCTTTCAAATAGTTCCACTTTCGACTCATCTGTCCAGAGAGTATTCTTCCAAAAAGTTTTATAGTGTCATCAAGTTGTGTTTTGCCAAAATTGAGATGAGCCTTCTTGTCCTTCTGGGTTACGTCATGGATGCCATTTTTAGTTTGTGTCTATCTAACAGAAGAGTTATGAATACTGATCTTGATTTAGGAGATAGAGGCCTGCAGTTTCTTGGATGTTGTCCCTGGCTCTTATGTGACTTCCTGCATGAGTCATCGATATACTCTTGAAGGACTTTTGGAAGGCTTGCCACTCCTGGGAAGGTTCACGACTGTGCCATGAGTCCCAGAGCCTGAGAAATTGCTTTGTTATGTTTCCCAGAATGATGTATTTCAATCACGTCCTTCCACATGTCTTCTGGCATTTCCTTTGATGGTGACATCATCATTCAGTGTGCTGCTTGTTGAGACGTCTCAGCCAAATTCACATCGTTGAAGAAGTTGTATTAAAGTGATATGTGGATTGAGTGATTTAGTGTTGCATTGCTGTAAAGTTGGGTCAAAACTGATGCAATAGAGGCTGCAGTGATATCCTGACTTTTAGTCTCCGTGCAGTGCAGCCTCTTTGTTGAACATGATTTTGAATTCTCAAGCCCAAGCCGAGACATTTTCTCAAACTCTGGGAAGTTAGTTTTCCCAGGCTGAGAAGTACTCCTCATGATGAATTAACTGCACTTAATGTATAAGATTGGTAGTGCTTCTTTACAGGAAATGTAAGATATCACAAGACAGGTTATGTAAGGTTAGTGTTGTGTCTACACGGAAAGCACTTCAGCAACCTCCACCTCACACGCATCTGACGGCACTACACACACCATGTAATGTCTAAATTTTCACATGCATAACACACATTTGTAAGAGGGTAGGAGGTGCAAAACACAACATTGGAGGAAAAAAAAACCGATAATAGAACAGACAACAACATTTCACAAAACGGTAAGATTTCATAGTGAATTGTTGTGTTTTGCACCTCAGGGTCACCGTAGGCTAAAACCAAAAAGTGAGTTACAACACATTGTTAGTGCTTTGTTCAAACTTTTACTTTACATTAACAGAAATGTCATTGTGCCATGAAAATGTACAGTTTTGTACATTTCAGTATATACAACTACTGTACAGACTACTGTTGGTGTCACATTCATCAGAAGTAGCCCACTGCTTAAAGAGAAAGGTGTTAATTAGTTTATTAAAAGCAATGGGTATATACAGACCGCAGAGTATCGAGTTTCATGTAAACATCTTAAACGGAAAGAGACCTCCACCAGAATGAATGTCAGATTACTTCCTTTCTCCATATATGCAGCCATAACCACAAATAGAGTGAAATAAATGAGACATAATGAAAAACAGACTGGGATGGAGTTAAAGTTAGCACAGAGAACTTCTTGACCTCGCTGACTTTATCCAAAGTATTTGTACAGTACTGGTGCCAGATTATGAAGCCCTTCCACTAATTAGACCTGTAACCTTACTGCAGTCATTACAATCAGAAACCATCCCACAGAGCAACACACACTCTGTCCAGTCTAGACATCCTCTTACCTCCATTTCCGTCCGTACCTCTTTCACTCTCCCTCTCTCTCTGTTTAACCTCCATAATTCCTCATTCTCTATGCATCTCTCTCTCTCTCCTCTGTCTCACTCTCTTTTTCTCCAAACCCATCTGTTGTAAATCACTATAATGATAATGGGGTTTGATGTACACACACTTAACATACTGAACCCATTGACAATGCCTTTCACTCTTTAATTCACTGGTCCTCTTCCAACTGAAATTGCCATCCACTCTCTGCAGTGGTGCCTCTGCACCAGGTCTCACTTTCCCTGTCACTGAAATGGGAATTTCACAGCTGAAGTGTGATGTTGCTTACTGTGTTTGCCTTGAAGTTTTTCAAAAAATTGATTGAAAAAGCTACTCATGGTTCCACCAATGAAAGCTGAGAAAAAAATAAATTTGATGTGAACATGCTACATAATGTAGGTGCAACAACTCAAACAAACACATTGATCGGATAGTGACTTTAAAACCGACTATATCACACATCAAAGACATTGTTATCCTCATTGTGATTGTAGCCAATAAATGTTGAATTGAAATGCAGGCAATAAAAACACCCTTTAGCCACTGGGTTAGCAGGCTGGTAAGCTGTGGTTTTGCAATCAATATTTCCAAAAGCTAAACAATATCAAACAGTAGCTGACATCAGTTGGGGGCGTTAATAATCTCCATGAACAAATAATTCATCATTGTATAAATAAATGGTCTTGATTTTGGTTATACACCCAGCCGATCCTTGCAGCAATCTGAAGATCAGCATGTATTCAACTTCAAATGGTATTACCAAGCTATTGTTTATGATACAATTGCATATAAAAATGTTTTTATTCAAGAATATACAAAACCTTAATTTAAAATATGACTCATATTGCTGCAGACATTGCAGTGCTTTTATTCCATGTATCAGGAACTGCCTGTGACTGCTTAAACTTTTGCAGACAAGCCCTTTAGTTCTACATAATACTGAGCTAGTTACCTATAGCTACCTATCTAGCTGGATTATTAATCCTTCTAGGCAGAGTTTATTATCCCATGTAACATCAGTTAAACATGTCCGGCATGGGAATGAGGTCAACTTTTACAGTGCATTCCAGTGGGCGTCTAGGATGTGCGATAATTTGATTTTTCACTTACTGAGACACAAGAAAGCCACTGTTCAGTTGTGAAGACTGGCTCTCTTCTGTCCTACCACACATACAGAAAGCATCTTTAAATAGCTTTTGGACAACAGTACCTTAAAGTTTCTCATGGGTTTTAGGACAAATTATGACCTTGTAGGCTTGTTTATCCCACATGACAGCGAGCCTGGAAACACAGCAGACATATTTCATGGTTTATTTAGATATGGGCAGAACTGGTTTTAAAGTATAGGGTGTGGTTTATAAAGGTTAAAAACTCTGACTGCATTATCAAACAAAAGAGTGAGGAATCCAGCAAGGTCCAGTCTACCCTTGCAACCACTTTCATAAATCCAAAGTGTTCTTTTGAACTGGTGACATGAGGCATTTTCAGGAGTGTAGTCTAACTCTGTATATGTTTGGAATTATTGCAATTGTTGGACATAAACTTGAGTCTTGAAAGGTTAATTTGCTTTGCCTCTGAAATCTGAAATCCATAAAAAAGTAGTTAACAAGAACAGATCCATTGCAAGCAAAAGCCACTGTTGCAGCAAATATTTTAAAGTTGTAATGATGATTCATTTACTGCCCAAATCCTGTTGATGTCTGTGTTAATATCTTACCATCTATGCATTGATGACTGAATATCAACCACAAGTCTTTATCAAATTAGTGATGGTATAAACATGAAATGGTTGTTTCAGCTGTGTCTACCTATCTGATGAGTTAGCTGGTTTAGGAGGTTTAATGAGGTCTTTACCTGCAAGAAAGGATCATATCAAAACTAGTCAGACTGGTCAATGTCAGCAGACAAAATACATTGATACAATACAGTTTTGAAACTTTTCTTTAAAAAGTGTTATGATAAAAATAACAACATTCTTTATTAAATGATACAAGGTAAACATATGCAATTCAGTGCATATGTGATCCGCTATTCTCTGCTATCAACCATCATCAAAATCAACTTGAAACAAGACTTTTGCTGAAACTGACGGGCTACTGAAATCATCCTAACACGTTCCGTGACAACATCCTAGTCAGAAGGGAGTTTCTCCACTCTGAAGTGAATAAAAACCATAACGACTTAATGCGCTGGCCATGCTCTCAATTGAGAATGAGCTGACTGAGCAGCTACAGTCTTTTGAAAAGTTTGCCATGCCTCCATTCTCTTTAAGTGAGCTTTGAATTGGTGAGTGAACTCATTTTAGTTTATCTCACTGTTAAAACATGGTATGTATTTGTAATGCGATCCCATCTGGTCAATTTTCCAGGTTGTGCACGGACATGATGGTGCATCAAAGACTCGATTGTAAAACTCCTACGGATGTCTTCCCCTGTGTCCCCTCCACCTCCTGCTCCTCCTTATCCAGTCCTCTTCTGTTCTCTTTCCTCTTGCATTTACTTAAAACATGTGTTTCACTGGCAAATGCCGCACCCCTCCTCCTCCACCTCCTCCTCCTCCTCCTTCGACTGCTGTTCTTCATCTTGCAAACAGCTTTTCTATGATACATTGCCATATTTTGTCTAGTCCAGCAGTGTCCTGTAATTATGCCTTAGAATAATCATAATATTATTACTTTTGGATGGATATGAGGCATAATGTCAAATTGTAAAATCATGTAATTTTCTGGTCATGCATCTGTCCCAAGTAGTTGATGCCTCAACATTTATTTTACTTTAAAACACCACTGGGTATGAGGGAGCATAAAAACAAGGCTGATATAAGCTTATGCTGACTCAGGACAGACTAAACTTTCATTTTAGAGAGTAGAATATAGTGGAAATGAAGACATGACACTGAATACATTATCTACTGTATCATTGTCCCTCCCAGTAGCTCATAGGTTTTAACCCAGTCCAGCGGTGGGAGGCTCTGAAGTGAACGAAAAGAAAGTGAACTGACCCCAGCCGAGGTGCATGCAAGTCTATTTGTGTCCTCCATAATGATCTATATCCCAAGCCTTATTCCAGAGACTAGACACAGGCGATAAATCCTGGTTAAACTTTGTCCTTCCTCTTTTCACAGCGAGACAGGGTGCATGATGGACTGTGTCTCTCTCTGCCGTACAGTCCTCTATTCCATCCCTCCCTCATTTACTTCATCTGCCCCTCACTTCATTCATCCCGCTTTCTCTATCCCTCACCCTTGCCTTTTTCAACCCTCTCTCCATGCATCACTTGCCCACTCATCTCGCTCTCTCTCTCTCTCGTCCCTTCTTTTCTTTTTCGAACTCCCGCTTTATCTCCTACCCACCCATCTTACCTTCATTTTCTCCCTCCCTTACCATCTCTTTATCTTTCTGTTGAAAATAGCAAGAGCTGGTATGGTGACAATCTAAGCAATTCTTATCCAGCTGTCTATCCATCTTATCAACCACACAAGACTCTCCAGTTTTTTGCCCTCTCTGAACACCAACAACCAAGGCAATCACTTCCCTTTTTTCCAAATGATCTGCCTCCACCTTTAGATATCTACTTTAAATTTACAGAACAAACGAACTATAGATCACATTACAGCATTACAGAGACCTGCATCTTTCAGATTTGTTTTACCTGAAATCAAATCAGTGCAAATCCAGACCTGCTTACTGGGTTATGGCCCCTTTGTCCTTCCTGTTCTGGTGGTTTGAGAGTTGTGTTATGGAAGGATCTCTCAATTTATGCAGCGCTTGTGTTCCGGCAGCAGTCGATGTGTTGTCTTAGAGGCGACATGTCTAGTTTGACCAAAAAACCCCCCCAAAAAAAACAGATTATTTTTGGAATTTTTTAAAAAAGCAGCAAAGCCACTGAAAATGTTATTCTCACACCAAATGTCTTCCATATACTGTATCTGTCTTAGCCCTCAATGATTTGTCAGCCACAATTGTGTATTCACCACTGGCAATTTTTGTCTTCAGATTGTCAATCAATCAATCAATCAATCTATCTATCTTTATTTGTATAGCACCAAATCACAACAAAGTTATCTCAAGGCACTTTACACATAGAGCAGGTTCTAAACCGAAGTCTTCAGGTTTTAACTTTAAAGAGACCCAACATTCCCACATGAGCAAGCACTTGGCAACAGTGGCTATAAGCTCTTTAAGATATGATGGAGCCTGATCATTGAGAGCTTTGAAGGTGAGGAGAAGGATTTTGAATTCTATTCGGAATTTTGTCCATTTTGATCCACTAGCTGCTAACCTATGTTGATGTTTCATGAGTTACTTGACTGCATGTGAATTGAGGGATGAAAGGTTGTGTCGTTGACCTTCATGTTGTTCATTTTACATGAATCCTTACCTGTGAATTAATGCATATATGTTATTGTTTACCCCTTACACATACTGTTTGTAGGTCCTGTCAGTTAATTCATCATAGTTCGTTCAGGGAATTGTAATCTTGACATCGTGAAAGTAAACATGAACATATATTTAGTTTTGGACAAATTGGAAGAATAAAAAAAAACCTACTTCCTGTCGAGCTAACTGAACATTAAACTGAACTGATCATTGCTATAATTCCTAAACTCATTTTTTCTCTCGCTTGAACTTTAGAGGATTGCCGGTGCCTTTTTTTATAGCTCACTTGCAACTTGCAATGTTTCACAAAATAAAAGTCAGACATTATAGCACTGCTGCAAATACAGCCATTTTCAGCTGTAATGATCACAAAAGCCTCTACGATACACTGGAGAAGCTACTAAACATAAATTTTGATTGTTCTGCTTCTCTATCTACCTTCTCTTCCTTCTCTTCCATTTCAACATTTTCCTCTTCCCCTGTCTCTTTTCCTCTTTTCCTATTTAGCTAGCAGACACAACAAAACAAGCCCTGGCCGTGGTCCAGGCGGGCTGGTGAAGGTGAAGAGATGTCTGTGTAACAAATGACAAAGTGTCAACACTAGGAAATAGCTTAGCTGGACCTGTTTGTGTGTGTGTGTGTGTGTCTGTCTGTGTGTGTGTGTGTCTGTCTGTGTGTGTGTGTGTGTGTGTGTGTGTCTGAGTTTGGGGAAATAGTCTGACACGCTTGATTACGCTTCAGCCGGTCAGCCAGCCGCTACAGTCTGGCAAAGTTCGACCTTTTGGGGCCACCATAGATATAGACACAGAGAGAGGGAAGAAGATATAGAACATGAAGGTGAGTCAAAACGAATAAACACAGATCAGATGCCGGTGATATCCACAGTTCACTTGTATCTCCAATTATGGGATTTTAGTCTGACAGCTGGCCTTTACTCTCACCTGTACAAAATGCAATTCCTGACCCCTGAAACAAGTCAAGCCACTGAAGAACATTTCCAAAAACAGACCTCGGCATCAATCACACCACTCACAACTTAAAAAATATGTGCTTTGTCGCTCTGATGTTTCTGCTGGATGCTGACAGTGACAAAGCTAAAGGGTTTTTTTCTGCCAAAGCCTAATGGCACAAATGGAATGACCATCATTAGGGACGCATAAATCTGCATTGGTAATTCTTGCTAATGGCCTCTACTTGATCTAATCCATAAACTCTTTTTCTTTTTCTTTTTCTACGGGTGGCATCTTTGGTGCTAAGTGGTCGTCATTTTGTTAGTTAAGTGATCTGTTGGAGATACAGAGCATGAGAGTTAAGTCAAATGTGCTCATAAATGGATCTTTTTCTCTCCATTATTGGCCCTCCAAACAGACTAAAAGTGCATTTTTCTTCTCTAAAGATGAGAAATATTTTTTTCCAATATGGCCTCCAGAATGTGTAAATCTGAAAATATTGGCTTTGTAGAAACACTGTCATATCAGTGACAAAACAGATGGTAGCAGTAGTGTGTCATTTTAATTGGATGAGCAAATTGAAGATACACAGCGATAAAAACAATGGTGGACGGCTTCATGTAAAAGCTGTCCTCTTTATTATCTGCTTTGACAGCTTATTTAGAGTTAAATGTAGCTAACCACCACCTTTCTCTCACTGCAATTGTTGTAATTTGCTTGCAATTAACATAATGTCAGGAAGCTGCCGAAGAAGCTGAAATAGTATACTGTTTCCCCTTTACTGACTTGCTCTACAGTCCTCCTCACATACCCAGTAGGGGGGCAGAATTACCGGTTTTGGCATTGTGGCTGAAAACATTTTACTATAATTTACTCAGTAGAGTCTTCTTCTGTTTAGCCCAAATATCTTTATGCTTTTGCTGCTTCTAGAAATATGAAACATTTCCTGTGAATCAGAGGATTTTTTGCAAATGTAAAACCTGGGCATGTGTTTGACATTCATATAAAAAAGCCGGGTTGGTGTGGTTACCTGGGCAGTAGACTTTAGGAAAGCCCTGCCCCTCACAATCAGAGTTAAAGAGGGATGAAGGAAGGACGACTGGAGGAGAGAGTGATTGGAAAAACAAGAGCATGGAAGATGAATACACAGAGAAAAATGAAAGAGAGCGAGTGATGAGGCCTTGGCTAGCACTAATTGTGTTGAATTATTCAACTGACTCCAAAGCTGGGAGGACCACTGGAGCACTTCCTCCTCATCTGTGTGTATATGCATGTGTGTATGTGCATGTGCTACCATCATGTGCTTAGGTAGATTTGCATGCTGTTTTTTCTGAGGAGGGAATTTGGTGTGTGTGTGTGTGTGTGTGTGTGTGTGTGTGTCCGTCACAGCGTTCATGGTATCCAGTCAGCATCTACTAGGAGGAACTACTCACTCTTCATTAATGAGTATGCAAGGATGTGTCAGCTTACATCACAAACACACACACACACACACACACACACACACACAGACACACACACACACACACACAGACATACACACACTTACACACACACACACACACACACCTACACACACACACACACACACACACACACACACACAGACACACACACACACACACACAGACATACACACACTTACACACACACACACACACACACCTACACACACACACACACACACACACACACACACACAGACACACACACACAATACATCTCACATTAACACAAAGAGACATGGCTGTATTGTGAACCCACTGTTATGGGCTCCCTGGCAGGCTGGGCAGCATCATGTTCACTAACACCAACAGACAGAAGCACACAAACACACACTGATATGCTACGTGCGATCAGAGTCTTTATTAGTCATCTCCCATTGATCAGCTGCCTGCTGCATTTGCCCTTCAACGCCAACTTTACTTAGGTTTCCCATCCGTCTCTGTCTCTCCATCCCTCCACCTCTCTATTTCTTGGACGTTAACATGGTTTCGGTTTCACATCTGTCAGCCCGGCTAGCATGTGTCTCTCTAAAAGTCTGAAAAGCTCAAAGTGAGCGGCCTCATTTAAAATACAAAAGGATTGAAAAGTCTTGGAATTTGTGTTTCTGTCAGTTTCTGTCAGGAACGTTTTATCAACAGGAAATAGACTTAAACACAGAGCAATGAGGCGGCACAAAGACATAACATCACTGTACACAAACAGTAGTAAAGCCTTTTGTGCAATTTTAGGATCCTTTTCCATAAACTTGTGATGTTTAAATCAAGGGCAACTCAGACAGGAAATAAAGGAGCGTGTTGATAGACAGCACATAACTGTAGGAGGCCTTTTATTACTCGCTCATAGACAGACACTCAAGCACTTAGCTAAGACACAGCGAATGTTTCTTTTAGCCAGGAGATGAAAATGTGATTTTTAAGTATCTGTGGCATTGTTCTGATCTTTTAATGGCTCTTCATGAAACACTCTTAATGCAGCTTTGATCAGTGTAGGGCTAGCTTGTTCAGACAGCTATGATATGATCCTATCAGTTGTAGAAATGTTGTCTTTTTTTAAGCAACGATAATATGCTTAAAGTTTCATGTAAAAGTTTCACAACAAATATCTATTACCTTATTCCGCTCAGCCAGCTCGTCAGTCTTTATTCATTTTCTATCCGTTTCTGTCTCGATGTCGTCTTCAAGCTACAAATGGACCCTTCTCAGGAGATGTGGATTGGCGTAAGCCTATGAATAATTTGTATCTAATATCCCTTCTCCTTTCAGCAATATAAACACACTATTCCTCAGTGTGTCACCTCTCTTGATCTCCTATTCTCTGACTCTTCTCGGCCGTCTTCTCTCACTCAATCATAATCTCTCTCTTTTTTTCCCCTCTCCTCCCTCTCCATCCCTTCTTTCTTGCAAGACTTTACTGAACAGAGTTAGAGAGAAAATGGAAGTGGTTGATCACTCACATCCACTATGTTAGCATTCAGTAGATCAGGCCAAAGGACACTGTAATTAATTGAGAAGGTGTGTGTGGGTGTGTGGGTGTGTGTGTGTCGTGATATTTAAATATTACAGTCTGCATTTCTACTTTGGAGTTTGGGCACACTTTGCATTCAAGACCCCATATACACCTGTCCTAAAGAACCAATAATTGTAGTTTGGTTTAATGATTAATTTAAACACATTAACAATTTATTCTTAAACACTGTCTGATGATCATGATGATTTTGATGTGTTGATTAATTGATTAGAGAATAGAAAATTAATCAACTATTTTGATATTCTAATAATTGTTTTAGTCTCTTTTTAAGCAGAAATACTAAATATTTGATGGTTGCAGCTTTTAAAATTTCAGTATTTCAAGCTTTTATCTGTCATTCATGATAGCAAATTGAATACCTTTGTGTTTGGCACCAAGAAAACAAGGCATTTGAAGATGTCACATTGAGCTCCCAGAAATGATGACGGACATTTTTCACCATGTTTCACAATCAGAAACATAATAGTGGTAGTAGTAGTAGAATAGATAGTGTAGTACTGTATATAGTAATGTATTCTAAGAGAAGAGCTGCTACAGGTTTCAATTTTTTCATGGAAT
The DNA here is from genome assembly GCF_027409825.1 of Scomber japonicus. Taxonomy (NCBI): domain Eukaryota; kingdom Metazoa; phylum Chordata; class Actinopteri; order Scombriformes; family Scombridae; genus Scomber; species Scomber japonicus. Next base: position 8,318,576 of record NC_070591.1, on the reverse strand, counting down.
GAGATGAAATGTACAAAATATTGACCAGGAGTAAACAGTACGGAAGTGGGTGTGGTGGTATCAGACTGATAAATATTCAAACTGACAACGCCCTCCAGCTCTATTTATAGAAATTAAACATTGATATATCATGTTGCATCATTTTATCATCACATCACAGCCATCTGAATCAGAATCGAGTCGAATTGTGAGATGTCGAGAGATTCCCACCTTGAATCATTAGTTGGAGACAACTCTGAAACTTACATCACAAGGAGCTCATCACCTCGCTCCGAGATTGTTTTGTTATTCAGTACATAGGCTGATATGTCACTGATAAAAGCTTCATGCTGAGGCATCTCTTTGCTCCTTTGGTGTATTTAAAAGCGTTTTCAATTTGCAAATGTGTTTATAGTGACATTTTACTAGTTGAATGCACATTATAAGCCTCAAGTGTTAACATTAGGGGTTAAAATTATGTCTCAATTAACACCTCACTTATGATGAAAGAGTAAACTTTCTGTATGCATTACTGTACCCAACACTAGACCAATATTAGCTTAGCATTTTACATGTTTTCACAGTGTTTCACAATGTTCAGGTGTCTATGACTTCTCCTGACTTCTCCTGACTTCTCCTGACTTCTCCTGACTTCTGCTGCCTCTGCTCTCTTCAGATAATGAGCAGCAGTGTGGTGGACAAAGCCAAACACCAACTACAAGTTACTCAGCAGACACAGAAGCTTTTAACCTCCCAGCGGGCAAGCTGAGGTCCATGCAGGCACATTAACTCAGAAATGCACTTACGTCAGAAGTCCTCAGATGAGACAGGATTCCACATTTTAGAAGCATATGCTCCCTAAAAATAAATGCATGCCACCTTAAAAATTGAAAGAGGGCCATGTGTGTGTGTGTCTTTTATTCTAGTCAGAGTGAGTACTTTTGGTTATTTTCTGCAGTCTTGTATTTCCTGTCTGTTCTCCACAGTCGTTCAGTGCAAGAGTGTATCTTCATCCAACCCTGCAAGATACACAGCCACAGAAAGTAAGCAGGGATCATAATATACTATTAGAGATGCATTACATATAAATACAGGTAAAGGCAGGATTTTAATGGCATACTGAGTGGGTTACCCTGCTGAGCCTTTTTTTTTTTTTTTTTACCCACCCAGGGACTCACTGTTTTCTTTCTCTCTGTCTCACTATCTCTTCGTCAGGGGATTTGTCAGTTGTCTCAGTTTTTTCAGGTGTCACTGAGGACACAAGGAGGTGAGAATAAGGAAGGGAGGCAGAGGAGACAGTACAGGGAGGGGGAGAGAAGGATGTGCTTCTGGATGAACAGGATGGTATTGTGTCTTTTGTGTCATTCCTAACACTCCACATGTGTAAAGAAGGGATAAAGAGACTATCTACAAAAATGTCAAATGTAGTGGTAAGGGTAGATATTTCTTTCTTTGGGCAGTTTAAATAATAGATGTATGACTTAAGGAATGATGGTTTTGGATACTGTTGATATGACAACAGAATTATAACATACAACACTACATCTAAATTCAATAATAATAAAAAAAACTAGAAAAAACTGTGGTATCTTTGGCATAAAGCTTGTGTGCTACCTTTTCTTGAGACCCATCCACCAGTTTAGCTTTACTCGGATTGAGTTTAAGACTGTTGCCGTCTGAAACTGTCAAGAGTCGCTATGACACTGTGTCACCATCCACCGACAGCAGGTTTGCAACTTTAGAAACCAAGGAAAAACTAGAAGGAAAAAATTCAGAAAGTCAGAAATTCAAGACCAAATTCATTTAAATGACTGCTGCTATGACCCTCGTCTACAAACCAACCAATCAGACTATTAATATGAAATTGCACGGGATACATTTGCATAGATTTTTTTTAACCCGCAATCATTCTCCTTAAACCAAACTAATGAAGATGAAAGGAGAAAGACAGTTGTGTGTCTATGCTGTATTATCTGAACATGAGCAGCAGCAGATGGATGATGCAGACTGATGACTTGCCTCTGCTTCCGTTTACATTTTTTTCCTATGCACATCGTAGCGCTACAATTCACCACACATTTAGCGCTTAATCTAAAAGCCTCAAATTGATATGGTACAGTCTGACACAGATTACTGCCTGAGATTTTATTTGACCATCTCAGAGTGTGTAAACTTACACAACCATTGTTGCACAGCGTAAAGGCGCCTTCACACTTTGTTCCGATTTCATACTCCATACTTACTGTACGCTATTATATAATGTGCTTTAGTATACAGTGCAAGATAGCAATGTATTTACCAGTCTTGTGCTTACAAAAAATGATGCAATATGTGCACCAACAGACATCAACAAGTTGAATTTATAACATCACAAGTGAATCAAAAGTGATTTCCAAAGATATGTTTGCAGCTGTGAGTGGATCCTCTTGTTTTTGTGTGCAGTTTCTTTCAGTATACTATTTTTTCCCCCTATACATGCACTATACTTACTGTAAAATATGGTTAGGATACAGCTTTATACTTAGCTAACTGTATATTTCAAATATTCTCCTTCCTTCCTCCTTCTTCTTCCTCTTTTTCTCACCATTTATCCCCTCATTCTCCTCTGCCTTCCTCTCTTCATTCTCCATCTTCTTCTTCTTCTTCTCACTTCTCCATTCTTCTCATTTAGCACCCTAAGAGTGATACTCAGATGAAATGACAACTTGCAGAACACGCTTGGTGGAAGTCTTGACTGTTTATATAAATCAAATTCTGGGATTCAGTCTCATCCAACAGCTCTGAAGTAGCATTAGCATTCCAGTTGTTTTGACAACACTGATGGATATCTGGATGGAAACATGGAGGAGGGCTAAATGGATGCAAAAGGGTGATTAGAGGGAATGACGGAGATGTGCATTGGATTACATATGGATGTATAGATGGATGGATGAATGGATGAGGGGGGGCAGGGTATGTAACTGCACCAGAGAAAAATGGGTTAAGGCAGCAAGGGAGAGAGGGAGGGCGAGACAGAAGCGGAGAGAAAGCTTTTTGCAACCTGCCACCAGAGACATCACAGTTTTTCTGCTCAGGGGGTTTTCACTCGTTAGGAAGAACAGCTTTGTGTGTGTTTGTGTGTGTGTACATGTGTGTGTGTGTGTGAGCCCAACTAAGCCTGAACATGTTAGCACCGCCGGGACTTCCTCTCTCCTGTCATCTTCTGCTCTTCTCCCTGACTTTTGTCTTTGTCTTTCTTCTTTTGATGTCACTTTTCGGTGTCATTGCATGTACCTTTTCCTCTATTCCCTTCGTCTTTCCTTTTTCCTTCCACCTCCACTTATTGCCTTGCAGTATGCAAAAGTAAAAAGTTTTGGGATTGTTTGTTTTTGTGTGTGTGTGTGTGTGTGTGTGTGTGTGTGTGTGTGTGTGTTTTTCCTTGTACCAGTGCCATTAGGTCCATATTCTCTCCCATTATACCTGAGCTCCTCTGACAGGCTGTGAACACTCAAAGAAAAAGCTTCACAGTCAATAATGGATTAAGCAACATGCAAAAAGGAGTATAATGTATAAGGGAATGGATGAGATGAATAAAAGAATAGAGTTTATTTTTTTTGTTTTTTTTTCTTAGTAGTAGCTGCCACCATGAAGAAAGAGTAAAAGCAACATTTCATATGAATACTGCTGAATATTGAGTGACAGAGGCAAGGGAGAAGGGAGGCACATAGAGAATAAGTTAGTGTTTGATGTTCCCCTAAAGAAAATGATGTCAGGTAACTGTCTCGAACAAGCTTCATACCACTGAGTCGGGACTATTTGTCAAACATCAAAAAATGCGCAGGAACAAGGAAGGATACCTCGGCTTGGAGGGTCGTGGCACTTCTAGAGATGAGAATGAGATGGACTGTGACAGGCAGACAGATAGATAGACACGCAGAGCAGACATGGTACAAAATTGGTTGGTGGGAGGTAAAATTTACTCAGACTCGGGTCACGTCAAACAGGGCATCGCAAAGACAAATTGCATTTTTCTAACACCTCAGCCAGACTTCGGCAGGTTTAGTGCACCGAGCAACCTGGTTTTATGAGAGCTGAAACTTTATTCGAAAGATGAATTTCCACTCTCCTTCTAATGCCTTTGCTCTCACTCTGTGTGTGTGTGTGTGTATGCTACACAATCTCTTCAGGTTATGGTAGAAGTGATCAATAGATGGAAAAAGCTAAAGTCTAAAAAAAAAACCCTAAAAAACAAACAAAAAGAACACAACTGTGCATTGCTTTTGTGTTGCCAAAAATTGATTTTTTAGTATGATTGTTACAGTGAAGCAAACAGAGGTGTAAAAAAAAAAACATGATATTAATTAAGTAGTCAAATGGGTATTTTCATCCAAATGTCCAAATATGTTTTCCATTTATTTTAGCCATACATATATCTCCAAGTCTGCATGGAATACCTTTTACCTGTATTTATCTTGCACTGGTCCTTTATGCAGCCTCAGTTTGGCCTTTTTAGCTCTTATCTCTGTATATCTGATTTCTGGCTACATTCGGGCAACGTTAATAAACATTAGTAGTCGGTTTTCCCTTCTTCTTTCAGTTCTTTACTACAAATATACTTCTCACATACTTTCATACTGTACATGTTCGAGCCGAAAACTGATGTGAAATTTGCGAGAGGACAGTGTGAACAACCAGAAAAACTACCTTAGCAACAGAGGCAGATTGGACATTGTGAATGTGTGAACAGTCAGACAACAATTTGGTTGATAGACTGAAGCCCTGGCTTTGGCTTGAAGGTGACATATTTACATACATTCATCTCATTCATCTAAAAAAAAGCATGTTATATCCCTTTAAATATGTATTTTTGGAGGTAAATTGATTTCCCTTTTTGGTAAATTGCTGAGAAATAAGATTTGAAAATCAGTCACTTTTTCAGCCCCCCCGCCCAAAGCCCCTGTGCTCCCTCAATATCATGCATATTGGAATAATCTCAATCTCTCTTCCTCCCTTCGCTCTCTAACCCTCTATCGCAACCTTTTGTTAAGGTCATCTCTTCTGTTATTACCTCTTTGTGTCTCTTCTCTTCTTCTTGTGTCCTTTTCTGCTCTTCTGCTCCATCCCAGACCTCCACGCTCTTGCTCTCTCTCTTTCTCTCTCTCACACACACACACACACACACACACACATCTGTAGTACACTTATAGGAGACATATACATTTGACCCTCAATGTGCAGTACTGTATGATTCATAAGGCATTTGTTCACATGATTGGAAAAGGAATCATCCTCTTCTCTCTCTCTCTCTCTCTCTCTCTCTCTCTCTCTCTCTCTCTCTCTCTCTCTCTCTCTCTCTCTCTCTCTCTCTCTCTCTCTCTCTCTCTCTCTCTCTCTCTCTCTCTCTCTCTCTCTCTCTCTCTCTCTCTCTCTCTCCATATTGCTATTGCTAGAGATACATTAATAGTTGTATAAGAGTCCAAGAAAAAGGAAAGTGGCTGCATGGAGCTAATGGACACTGCTGACTTCTATTACGGTGAGGAATAAAGTTGGAGAGGGATTTTTCACTACATGTGGTTACAATTCAAATCAGTTCAGTTCTGTGCAATTTGGTATAATTTGAGTCATTTCAGCACAGTGGGGATCTGTTTAATGTGATTCAGCGCCATTCGAAATGTTATGTAGTTCATTTAATTGTGATGTGCTTTCTTTCTTTCTTTCTTTCTTTCTTTCTTTCTTTCTTTCTTTCTCATTCAGCATTGTTTCAGGCTCTAGGTGGATATTTTGATAGAACAGGTTACAGTATGGGGAACTATGACAACACTGTAAGAAATAAGCATGATAATACTTGTTTGTTAGCAACATAAAAACATCTGTGTAACAAAAAAAAATAAAGTGTGATTGCATGTTCATTGTTATAGAAGGATGCTAAGCTATCACACCTATAGCTTGCAGATGTGACCATTTAAAACAAAAAACACTGTAATTATAGTTCTGTATCAACACAGTTCATATAAATGAAATCCTCCGAGACAACCCTGTAACACTAAAACTCCACATTGCTCTCAATACAATACAAACCAAAACAAACCCAAAGTAAAAACAACAACATAACAAATATATATATAGGTGCTGGAAATGTTAATGTATGCAGCCTACCTCCTACCTCAGTTAATGGAGAATAACGTGTTTCCATGGCTTCCAAATTTTGTCTGTTTCACAGCTGTAACACACTGGGAAAAGAGACTGAGCTTCTGCAACCGCTGCCAGTATTCCCCCAGCTCTACTGCCTGACATAATGCTGCGTATCAAAGACCATACACCATTGCTTTTGGCAATTTAACCTTCTTTTATAGCTTAAAATGTGTGAAACATCACCGGCACACCAAATTCACAAGCAATAAAACAGTCAAATTAGACAATCATTTTAATGGGAAAAGGCATGTAAAACATTCTCACTGACAGGTATGTGTATGTAGTGTATATCAATTTATTTATTTATGAACACTTCAGATTGATTTACACGTCCAGACCTGCCTAAAATCTGAGCAAAAATAAAACAAGGCCATGTTTTCATGGCAATCAGTAGTGTTCATAGCCTGTGTATGACATTTTTTTCTCAGCTGACATGATGATTGAACTTGCCAGGAAAATACAAGACAGGGGTGCTAAAATCAGAGGAGGGTGATGGGTGAGAAAAATGAAAAAAAGAAACTAAAGGGAAAAAGGGAATTAAAGGAGTGAGGTAAAGCCTTTGCAGACACAGTTAAAGAAAGAGCTTTGTTAAACGTCTTCAAAGATCTCTAACATGTTGAATCTATAAGGAAGATATTAAAATAATGAATCAGTGAAATAGAGGGGTGGTGGGGTTAAGGAGGGAGATGAGTGCAGAGATTGAGAGGTGAACGAGGCGACACAGGCATGGGATGTGGAAAGGACAAGTGTGTTTAAACAAATAAAAAATAAACTTGGGTGGTATGTGTAAAGGAGCAAAAGGGTGTGAAATGGAAAGAGTGGAAAAACTGCCAGGAGCAACATCAGGTTACACATGCGAGGAGGTTTGCTGAGACATCCAGCAGGACTCCTGTATAAGCTGGAGGGAAATGAAGCCTCATGCATCATATGCTTGTTTTGAAAGTGCAATTTGCATAGACAAAATGGATGATACAGTGTATGTATTGGACACTGAGCTGGTTGGAATTTTAAACAACCAAGTAAACCACTTTTTGTTTGATGTGAATGCTTATGCAGTCGGGGTTCAATTTCACACAATGACCCGCGATGCTTAGATCCCCTCCAGACATATTGTAAGATTATGTTCAGCTTGGAATAATAAGAAAATCTCTAACATATTTTTTCCTCAACAAAAAAAAAGAAAAAAAAAAAGAAAGTTCAGTAACCTCATTAAAATCTTAAAATGACATCTCCTCCTTCTCCCTTATTGGAAAATTCAGAATCTATGAATATTTAAATATTGTTCATTTCAAATCTTTAATTGCTGGATACAAGATGCCTCATCCTCCATCCTTAATGGAGGCCTCAAGTTTCTAGGCTTTAAGTTGCATCCTGGACTAGAGTTAATAGTTAAGGCACAAATCCTGCTCATAAGCCCGCCCCTTAAACTCAGCTCAGAGAAACTTTCCTCCTTCAGCAGATGAATGTGAAAACAGCCTTCAAGTGTCAAACTCTGCACATTCATCATTTTGCACAGTGAAGATCAAACATCAAACTGTAGTAGCAGTAAGCACAATGCATTTTTGAGTGGAGGAAGATTTTAAAAGTGTTGTAATCTATAAAATATGGCAAAACTATGCTTTCATTTTTTTCAGTCTGTTTTGGTCCAGTAACAATCATACTGTACAGCTCTGCAATCTATTTGAATAACAATGTTCATTGCCATGCAGAAAGAAATATTTCCTTTATGTAGCGACTGAAGGGCAGAACACTCTAGTACCATATGCTTTATGCTAACACCTACGTATGTTTTATTGCTTATAACAGCACACATTGGCAGCAGGGACTGACAGTGCCACATCAATATGTATTTTTCTTTTATTTCTTTGGGTCGAAGCAGGTTAAGGTTGCAGTGTGCAGGCAAACAGCAATTATATCATTCACTCCTTAAATGAGCACATCCCAGTTACTGAGATGTACTTACTGTATGTGCTACAGCTGTCACATGTCACATGTCACATGCAACATATGATCCAACAGGGCTGGTGGGATGAAGATGTGAAGGTCAGGGTGGTGAATGTACATGTAAGACAAGTATCTTTGACACTGATGACCACGAGTCAGATGCTATCTGACACTGAATAGTTTGAGCAACCATACATAAAACATAATGTGCTTCTCTTGAGAGGATATTATAGAAATATAATACAACATTACTAGCTAATACTCAATACAACATCACTTTTGTTTGTTTAGTACTGTACAACAGTACAGTCACAGCATCTGCAAGGTTTTTTACCATGTAGGGATTTTTTTTCTCACCCAGGTGTCAGGTGTAATTCAATTGGCATGACTGACAGTTTAAGGATTTTACAAAATCTTCTTAATGTGTAGGCCGTAAAGTAGAGAAGAAAAATAAGCGATGAAGTCAAATCCAGACCTCCAGGCCTTCGTCACCTCAGGGCTAGAGCATCGTATTCTCCTCAGTCTGAGGTGGACTATCCTGGGAGAAAGACAGTCTAATCGAGGCTCAGCCATCCGGAGCCTTGGGTGCAGCCTAGCTGATCAATGTGGCACACACACACACACACACACACACACACACACACACATATATACACAGGCCCACAAGTGTAGTGGATACATGGATACAAATTATTAACACAAGGTCCATATGCCTGGGTTCAAAACATATGCAAGTTGCTGCAAAAATACATATGCACAAGGTCTTAAACACTCATCAACTATACAATATAGATATATAATAATGCAAACACAACAAAATATGCACTGAGGTATGAATGCAGACACACACACACAGTCCAGCATCACAGCTCAGGGAGGACATGTTGAGCCCACAGTGATCTGTCTTCATAGCAGCAGCATCTGCTCTTGTCCCTGTCTGTCTGTACAATGTATGAGTGGGAGGTAATTGCAGTGCACAACACCATCACAGTGACATTAACACATGATGGGGATTAAGTGAAGTCCAATACTGCAGCAACAATATTATCATTCTCTTTTTTTTCATCCACCCCCCTCTCTCTTTTTTTGAAACATATTTGATATTTTTCTTGGTCTTCTCATGTTATTGTTTTGTCTTTTGATTTGTTTGTTGCCAGATAAATGCTATCAGTTGGATTGCTACTTTCATGGACCACTTATATAACTAGCACTATCACAGAGGCTATCAGCGGCTGCCTGTTTGTTGCTGTGTGAAAGTGTATGCAAGAAGTCATATAATGCCACTGAAGCTGTTAGCGGCTTTGGTCTCAGGCCGCTGAGCTCAAAAGACACAGATTGGCCTAGCGTTTTGTATGAAGGAGAGCGTGATGGCACCAAAAGAAAAAAAAAAGTCAAACAAAACGCCTGCTGGCACAGAAATAATAGAAACCTTGAGGGGTGTAAAACAATCAAAGGTTGCCTTTTTAAATGTCATATCATGTTTTTAGTGCAATAACTTTCTTAACACAGGAGAAACACAGATTTAAATAAAGCAAAAAAAGTGAAATCACTTCTAGGTATATTTTTTTTTGTTTTTTTTTAAGTACAAAAGCTCAAAACCAAAAAAAAACACAAAAAATAAAACAAAATATGAACCTTGTGGGAAAACAGGGCAAATTATCAAAGTGATTAGCAGTTAAACTACTATTAAATATATATTAGCTATTGTAATTAAGCACCTCTGCAGTCATCTCACCACAAAATAGTAACAGGGGATTTGTTACTCATCAAAGCAAATCAGTCATCCAGTGTCTTTAAAGCTGTTTTTGTTTTATTTAAAATTATGACACATATAATCTGCCGCTCCCCCAACTCTGATTAGTCATTATTTCTGCTAAAGAGTATCAGACAAAGGTCACAAAAAATCATTATAATCTGATTGCTGTGCTTATTTCAGTAACTGTAACAGATTACAGTTTCATTTTTTTTTTTTTTGTCATAATAAGTCTTATAATCCTGTTACATGTAATCCCTCACTCCCCAATCCTGATGAGTCATCACTTCCATTAAGAAACAGTCACACATATTACACAGCTGTTATCTTCCATAGCCTTTTATCTTGCATTGCTCTCAGCTAGTTCCCTTATCTTTATAAAAAACAAGCTTTTATCCAGGGTTTTGCTCATAGCACTGTCTTGGGGGTAGGGTGAAGTGTGTGTGTGTGTGTGTGTGTGTGTGTGTGTGTGTGTGTGTGTGTGTATTTGAGTGTGTGTATGTGTGTGTCGGGGTCGGTATTCCTCTTACATCTTAACCACATTTCATCATTGGCATCCATTACTTTATATAGCACAGCATGTTTCTACATTGTTCACTGGTTAAATGCCATTGCCTGTTATGTCATTTTACAATTAGCCCCTCTTATCTTAAAGGGAACAACCTTTTATCCCATTCCTTGTTTATAACATGGTCTTGTTGGCCCCTGTAATCTTATTCCTCGTCCTTATCACATCCCTCTTGTAGTGAGTTGCACTATTTTCTTTTAAAGCTATTTGTTATGACTGTGAGATAAATATGCTGAGTTATTGTAGTGCCTGCTGCTTTTCTTAATGCTATCCTTTTCAGCTTTTTTAGCAGTGTATTGTAGTCTCTTGAACATCTTTATTACAAGGCTATAGAAAATGACAGCTTCACACTGGACGTTTGGCTGTTTTGTAGCATTCAGATTCAGTGTCCTTTACTGAATGCATAAGTGCCACCAAACCTCAGACTGTGGCGGAGTCAATGCCACATTCCCACCATGTGAGCATACAGTGACAAGGCTGACTCGTACAAACGTCTGCACTTACGATTGTAATTCAATAGCGGCGGCTGAAATGTAAATGTAAGAATGTAAGATCATTACCCGGCACCTTGAGAAATGTATCACTGTCGATGTGGATAACACAGTGGGCTAGACTGGGTAAGAACTGGCCTCAGGCACAGAGAGGCAGGATGAATAGTGCAGCCTTCCCCTATTCAAACTATCATTCCTGAATGGTCATTTGGCTGATGCATTGAAGGAAGGCTATTCGGCAAAAAAGCTGATAAAACTAGCTGTCTATTCACCTTTTTCCTGTTTCAAAACTTGACTAGAAATAGTGACATGGTGTATTTCTATATAAAATAAATGTCTATCTTATCAATGTTGTGCTGATTCACACTTGACCCAGTAGCAATGTGCAAAGGAATCGCATATGGATTTCTTTACTTTTTTATACTGAAGGCCTATAAGATGTTTGATAAAGTTTCCATGGAGACAAGTATCTAAAAGGAAAATACACTTTAAAAAAACTATTTAAAGCTTTCACTGGGGTCAAAACTCCCATGCAGTGATAATGATCCAAACTTTTTTTTTTTTTTCTTTTTCTTTTTTTTTTTGGTAACAGCTGTGGCATGGAGTTTAGAGAAGCAGACAGAATCACAGGTTAAATATCAGCACAACCTCGAACGATTTGGCAGGTAAAGTGAACGAGAAACACTTCCTCAGCACCTAATTTTGAGATGCCCCCTGAACAAGGCAGTTAACCTTCAGCTGCTCATTTGCTCACAGTAAAAACACTGAAGCTGCCAGATATAGTATAAATATGGAAAAGTGTATAACGCGGGTGTTGCTGAGAATGAGCTGTTAACCCGTGACTATATTCAGATGAAATACGTGATATTGTGAATGAATTGGGTTCAATTTCAGCTTCTAATATCTCACTTTTGTTTCTGGAAACTTGTGATAGTGTGTTTTGAATTATTTTGTATTCAGTATACACATTGCCAGACATCAGATCTGTCCTTTTCTGCCTGTAAAGGACAAATCTGATGTGTGATGTTTTACCTCCTCTGCCAGTTTTTGCATTCCCTCTTCTCTTCTGATACCAAGATGTTCAAAAATTAGAGTTTTAACAGGTCTTGAGGCTTTACCTTACATACTTCAAGCCATTTACAGATACATAACATTTCTGGAATTACATGTGTCATAATGTTTGTATTTTTTTCCCCCATTTACACTGTTTTTGATTATCTGTTGTGTCTCTGGGAAAATGTACACTCATGAATTGATTTCCCAGTGTGCAGACAAGAGATAACACAGTGGTTTGATGCAACTAATATCATATGTATTACTGACGCACAATAAACAAAACATATATTATTTACAGAGCGTCCTCATATCCCCAAGTAGTGGCTGTCTTGTCCTTAAATCACTAGAGTATATGCACATAGAGCTTGGGAGATGCACAGACAGACTCACTGTGCAAAATACCTATGGGGGCGATGAAATCTAACCAGGCGTGTAATCTGAAGATTTCTACCAGAGGAATATTCACTTTTCCATCAGTCTGTTGCTTCATCCCTCTGTTATCACTATCCCTCTGCCGTTTATTCCTCCCTCCTCCTGCCTCCACTCTTGGAGCAGCAGACACTCTCACTTTCTAAAGTAAACATCTCCAGATGGAAATGGACTTATTCTCTGTGTGTGTGAGTATGTGTGTGTATGTTTGTGGTGTGTATGTGTACTGTAAGTTTTTTTGGGGGTCTTTTTTTTTGGACCTTCATTGCACCATGCACTTCCTTCTCTCTTTTGATGTCCTTCCTAAAAGCAAATATCCCTTTCCTACACACACACACACACACACACACACACACACACACACACACACACACACACACACACACACACACACACACACACTCTAAAACAAACAGGCTTTAATGGACCAAAGGGCTCTCATGTGTCCACGGGGGAAAGCCAGTCGTCCCGTTGTGGTATTGCTGCTGTATGAAAAATGTATGATAGGATATGATACAAAACAGAACTCATATCTACACAGTTGTGAATTAATCATTTGATTTTAAGAGTCCTGAATAAGTCTGCAGTGGCTTTAAAATCTTTTTTATCGATGTTTTCTTTTTCTTTAACTTGCTGGTTGAGTACTTTTTCCTGTTTTTCAGTTCCTCTCTCTATTTAAAAAAACGAAAGTATTTTCTTTTATCTCTTCTTCCTTTTTTGTTTGTCCTTTTTGCCCCTTTTTCATCCATGGTTCCTCTGTCTATTAATCCCACACACTTGCCTGTCTCCTTTTGTGGCACCAGCAAGGACTCGGTAAACATTGGTCTAATCGTTCTGCCCTTCCAGGAGTCCGATTGCCAGCTTCCGGTTTGAAATATCATCAATATTTAATTAAGCGATTATCTGTTTAGGACACAACACAGATAGGAAAATGAAAGAGGCTTAAAAACCGGGCTCCAGATCATGGATAATCCTCTTGTCAAAATGGCCACCCCCACAGCAGTGTTACTGTCCACCCACCTGACCAAATCAAAGTCCTATAGGTAAAAAAAAGTTCTTACTATGATGAGCAAAATGTTGTTTTAATGAATTTTATAATTTATTTTTTTATTTATGTCAGAGTTGTATTGGCAACAGGACGAGCAAGCAGTTCAATCACCTTCTTCCAGCTCTGCTACGAGATGTAGTCCCTCTTGAGTGTCACAATTGAATGATATTTATTTGAAACAGGCAACAGAAGTCAAGATATCAAGGGATCAACTCTCTAGTATTAGTTTACTTTTGTTTTGGTTTTTTTAATTAATGATTAATGTAGGTCTGATCATGACCATTGTGGATGTACTGTAACTTATTTTATGCTTAGATGTTGTTCATTTAACAATATCAGAACACTGTAGAAACTCATTTTTTCAGTTATCCTATTCTTGGTCATACACATTATTGAAGCCAATAGAGAATTTCACTGGTCCTTTTACAACTATGATAATAGCCGATGACATCTGAGCTTCTCCAGTTCAGGCAATGCATCCCTTACCTGAGTTGACCATGGTCTAATTTTACTTATATCAATCAACTCTAATGTTGCAGAAAACAGACTTTCTTTGGTCTAAGGGTGACAAACAGTGGGTCAACAGAACAGATACAAATATAACCTGGACAGGACTCAAACACCAATGAAACTGGCAACATAGCTGATCTGGCAGTGAATGTGGGCAGTCATCAGCTTCCTTTGATGCTAACTGGTAATGATTAGAGCATGCAGGTGACTGGATCAGGTGACAAAATGAGCAATTAGGATGCACATAAGATAAGAGGATGAAGGACATAAAACTACATTTGCAGCACAGAGACAAAATGATCTGCACAGGAGTGTTTTTGTGAAAAGTGTACTCTTAAGTCCCTTATGCATCTGCACAACTACGCTTTTGTATACTTCACTTGAAAAGAAGACGTGGCATGGCATCTTCGTCAGAGGCCAAAGCAGCCTTGAGCCAAGCATGTGAACACAGCTCCCACTTTAACCATAGAGGGACAACATGGCCCTCAGCTGTAACCTCAGCACTTCACAGTCCTGTGTGACCTCCCTCTAGACATCTTGGATAATAAACTCTATGGCGTTCTGAAAAGTACATTTCGCTGACTAGATTTGTATAACTTCACCATTTCCTGAATTTGGCGAATGAGCACTCTCCTCTGCAACCATGAAGCACCCATTCTACAGTTTAACGCCTGAATCCTGAAGTTTGATCATATATATCATAGGCTTTATTGGAAGGAAGATCCAGTGTGATTATTTAATAACTTGAAAACATCCCTCAGTCCCTTTTTAAATTTTTAACGCTGAACTTATTCAGTTGTCACCACCTTTAGGTAAAATCCATTGATGCACAGTATTACCCACATGTGTTCTGTTAGGAGCTGAATTTGTATCTTTTCATGGGGGGTCATTAGGTCCTCATATTGAACTAGCAACAGACAAATTAGCTCTATTAAGCCTGCTGTGATTTTAATAGCAGGGCTCTTTTGGAAGCATCCGGGGCAAACCACTAATGTTAATATTGAAATGCCAGCTACCAAGGTTGTTAGTTTACCGGTCAGACACCAGGACTTATGATGGGTAAGTTGACTTATGAGGGTCTAATCTTGAACCTCTCCTACTGGTAAGACTATGGTGACCACTGATGCATATATTTTCCAGAGTCCAACCCTGATTTATTTCATATTTACAGTTTTGCTTTAGAAATGCTGGCAAGGCATTAGTCACAGACATTTGCAGAGTTGTTTGTCTTCATTTTAGTACGATTGGGTCAACATTTTCTATGAGTTGGCCTCTGGTAAACTGCATTAGGATCCTTTTGCTTTAAGACTCTGTATTGCTGGGGAAGCTCCTGTACAATGGATCTCCCATTAAGACACACAACTATTATATCTGTGTTGTTGTTGGGGGGTGATAAATCAGCAGCTCTGAATAATTTACCAGCATGAAGGAGGAGAGCGATGAGAGATTTAAAGGTACTACACAGAGAATGGAAAGCTCTCATTTGTTTGTCTCTCTCTCTCTCTCTCTCTCTCTCTCTCTCTCTCTCTCTCTCTCTCTCTCTCTCTCTCTCTCTCTCTCTCTCTCTCTCTCTCTCTCTCTCTCTCTCTCTCTCTCTCTCCTTTTCCTTCGCTCTCTTCCCGGATCACTTCCTATGCTCCCATCTGTCTCCATACTTCTCCTCTATATTTCTCTCCAACTGGCTTTGGGAAGGAATCATAGTGCTTGCCCCAAACACACACACATTCACACAAACCTCTCTCTCTTTCCTGTATTTGTGCAATCATGTATCACCATGGGCAGGGGTCTTATCGAACTAAACTTTGATTTGGCATGTATCAAGCTACGGTGTTATCTTAATTATGTTCCCAGACGTTTTCAATTGATAAAGCTTATCTATTGATAGAGATGTTTAGATAAGGATTATCAAAGGTTTGACAAAGAAGAGGGTAAAATCTGCAGTAACCTCTATGTAAGTGGTTTCTTCCTATCTGAATCGCACAAGGCCCATGCTTTATGCTACATATGCCGCACAGCACATTTTTTCTTAGTGTTCTGCCAACACCTTGCATTTCCAAAAGGTCAGCTTTTCAGGGTCTGAATCCACTCTCAAATAGTCAGACCTTTACCTGCTGTTTATTCTCAATGCAACAGAAATGTCTAGCTGAAGCTTTTCTGAACACAGTGAAGGCAGTCAAAAAAATCATTAAAAAACACATTTGTATTTATTTTATTAAAATTCAGAGAGTATAAAAGCTCGAGTCACAGTGGGTACACTATTAAAAGTGTACCCACTGTACAGTAATTCATCAGTGGATGAGTGAGTGACGTGAAAGCCTTAAATGTGAATGCATCATGTGGGCAACATGAAATGAACAGGTTGTGGGTATAATGAAGAGGTGGGAGCAATCAATCACTTCAAGCCCTTCAGCTCTAGACTGAAAGTAGATCTCACTTTATACTTGTGGAATTTCACTAGTATCAGAATATAAGAACAAGTCTTTAGAAATCACATTGTTATTGGTTCTTTTCTATAACAATGACATTTAATTGCATTCAAGTGAGTAACTGTACTAATTATGAAAAAAACATATTATTAGTAATAAAGTTGACTGAAGATTGCTGTTTGTTTCCTGTTTTTAAAACCATGACCATAATCTCCCCCTTTAGCCTTAGCCTCATGGATATCATTGTAACATTACAATAAAGGTACCCTTACCTTAAAGGTGATATATCATGCATTTTGTGATTTTCTTTATATTTATACCGTTATGATGTCAGATGTCTATGTTAAAGGTCAAAATCTTGAGCTGAACATATATAAAAATGCTTCCTGAAAGTCAAAAGTTAGGGCTTCAACCTGCTCTGAGTGCCTCATTTGCAAAGTTACCCCTACTTTCCCCTAGTTATGACATCAGATTGTTCATGCACAACCAAAAACAGTCGTCCAGTCGGTAGCCTAAGGTTGTCCACGTTGTCCAGTCGCCTATTTCCATATTTCCATCTTAAGTAAAAGTAAAATCCCCCTACTAATGTTTGTTTACATAACTTAAAAAAAAACCATTCAGAATATATCATTGCAAGGGGGGCATTGAAGAGACGGGAGCTAAAGTGGTCTGTTTCAGAGGTTAAAGTGAGGGGCAACATAAAGAGCCAGTATAAGATAAATAAGGAGCTTTTTGAACTGTAAATCATGCTAAATTATTCCAGTAGAGCCCCATAATATAAATACAGACCTGGAAATGAGCCTGATACGTCTCCTTGAAGGGAGTAGTAATTTTAACCTAAACCACAATTTTTGCCTCGATATAATCAAGACTTTTTTTGGGCCTAATCCTTACCAGACTTTAACCACAATGAAATCACATCATACAATATCATTATTTTTCAACAGTAATTTGACAAATGATGTTCTACCGATTACTCCTAATAGAGATGTCAGATCAGAAAGTGCTTCTGGTGTTCTGGAGCGCACAGACCAATTATGCTTTTTGTGGGATAATTTGGGGCGAGTTATTGACTTGTACTAGTCCCACTTTCACTACTAACAAGGATAAAATACAAATAAATAAGTTTTTATGATGACAAATAACATTTTGTGACAGTATAATTTTACCAAAGTGTGCACATTTTCTTGAGGCCACTTTTGGAAAATGACAGAATGATGCCTGAAAAGACTGTCTGCAGAAATTGTGGATAACTCAGCATACTTTGAAATTTGGCTGCAAGCTGGCAAATGGAACACAACAAAACAAATAAATGGACTTTTAAAAGCAGCCTTACATCAGTCCACCTGAAAGAAATCAAGATAATACCACTGTGTTGTTATTTTTTCCAATAGCACACACTTCTGTGACTATTTTAGAAGTATGAAGTGATTCAGATCTCATCACTCGCAGGGACAGTTTATACCCATGATTCATTGTGTACTATAAAAATTGGCAACCTTAATTCAACAACCAAGATCAATATGAAAAAGACATTTGGCAGCACTGTGGATTAGCAGTAAATACACACTAGAACATGGTGTTCATACTGGTTAAGCTCACATGAAGAATAATTAATTCATACCTGCAGAAATTAAATGAAAGAAATGAAAATAAGCTTCAGTGTCTCAGTCAGCCTCTTCAGACATCCTTGTTGTGGTTGTTTGGTTTTATATTTGATAAAAGGCCCTGCTTCTAAATTTAGGTGCATGTTCTTCTCATATCTGGGTGCCAGGTTCACTGGTGTGTTCCTCTGTTAAAACATAGCAACAATTAACAAACTTCACAGTGTGTAATCGGCTGTGAGAAGGTGTGTTGAATTACAATTATGATCACTAATCATGTATTTTCTTATACATAGTTTTGTCTTTGAAGGCCATAAAGTAATTGTATGGTAATTCATTAAAATAATAACACTCAAAGGGTTGTATTGAAAATATATATTTTTAACAGGGCTTCTAAAAAGGCAAAAAGTTTGTTTATACATTTGGGGTAAAAATCCCATTCAATATTTATTTTAAAGGATTACCAAGTTTCAGCAGAGTTGTGTGCAGATCAGTGAATAAAGGAAGACACTAACACTGCTGGAGTCTGGACTCCCTCTGGGGCCACCCATGCTAGTGAGTGGATGCATTTAAGAGAGTCTAAGGCACTTTGTATAAAAGCATCCGCCAAATGCCATTTGTTAGTTATTCGGATGTCAGCTATGGTGCTTTATCAGCTGCATGAAGCCTCAGCTCAGCTCTGTTTAAACAGAGTCATGTCTGAGTGGTTAGTTTTATCAGAGGCGCGAGGTTGTGATGTCCACATGTGAGCCATCTTTGTTCCAAAACTAGGTCAGTACATGAGACTTTAAATAGCTTAGTGGATATTATTGGTATAATTTTCACCTCCCTCCATGTCACACTCCATGAAGTTTTCTCTTCTGAAAATTGGCTGTGTTAGTTGCCAAGAGGCTGGATGACCACATTCTTGACATCCCTTGTTAACTGGTTTCTCGTTGCATGACTCTTTATATGGCTAAATGAGTGTTTAGCAGTATGGCAGATTAAGAAGCATTCAGCTATGGGTATTTGGCAGGTGCCAGTATGTTGCAAACCTGATTCCTTGGCATGCTGCCTGTCGCTTAGAAGCACTTCACATCCTCTTAAGTGATGTTGCATAATGCAGATACAGCAAATCAGCTGTTGTCAGCGTCATAACTGTTCTCAAACCTGTTTGATATTAGTGAGAAGTTACTACTAACTAACTTAGCCAGTAAAAGACTGAATGGCCTAAAAAGGAAGCTCAGTTTCTGTAGTGCAAACTGTCGCACAGGAACAATACTAGATTAGAGCTCTTCTGCAGTGAATTACATTGCAAAATGACCAAATATGAATGTGAAATGGCCCAAATTTTATCTAAAATGTTTTAATTCAGATAGAAGAACTCTACTGCTGCCTAAATCCAGATTTATAGTATGCAGACAGGTTCTGCTTGTCTTGCTGTAAATGGCTCAAGCGTAGGAACTGATTTATAGTTCACTTAATCTCATTCATTTACATTCTTTTATTCACTTTGTGACTTTGTGTGTGACTTTGTGAGCATAATAAGATAAGACAGGATATACTTTATAGTACATCTGAGGGGGAAAAGTGTTGGATACAGCTGCATATAGGAAATACAACGTGCACACAATATAGGTACATTATCTCCATACGTACTGAACAGACACATACAAAATACACTATTTAACTGTTAGTACATGAGGATTCCTAAAATTATCAAACATAATGGCCTGTAGCCAGAGTACAATTTAAGATAATTAAAAACAATAAAAAGGTGATAACCAGATGTGCAAAGGAGACAATGTCCACACTACACTCACTAATTATGAGACAGTGTTGCACATGAAGCCATTTTGCGCTGGGCTGTAAAACAAACAACTTTGCAACAAAGAAATTAAACATATCACATGTTCTTTGCTCAGCAGTCTAATAGGTATAGAGACAAAGGAGGACTTGAGACGACTTACTTTGTGGTTAATGGACAGGTTCACAATGACATAGTGTTTGCTATCTAGAATACAAACTCATCAAGTGACTGAAAAGGAGACAATTACTCGATTGTCTCTGTATCTTCTTAAACACAAATATTCTCCATCAGCATCAGCAACATGTAGAAAACACCAGAAACTGCAGGCTAAACCAATCATAGTTCTCATGAGCTCCACCTGATATCTCATGTATTTACATTTCTGAGGAGGTGCATGTTGAGACTCTGCATGTAGCTTCTGCTACATCGTGACACTGAAGCATAAATCCAGTTTTACTGCCAGGTGTGTTTAGATTACTCGCTCTCTTCTGATTGAGTTTAGCTTGAAGAGTATCAGATGTTAAGGAGTTGGACTCTGCTGTTTCTCAGTGCTCTGACATCAAAGGCAGTGTCACACATTCATATATGTTTGTAGCTGACAAACATATAAAGTACATTTGTTCACAAAGCAATACAGAGAAACACAGATGCCTGCATGCATACCCATAGGCATCATGTCTCATTGTTACTCATGCATGTGCGTGTGGACATGCTTCTGTGTAACGAAGCAGAAAGTTTAATCAGGACTTTACATGGCAAAGATGTGATTATCTGTCTCTCACGCATACCTGCACACACCATTTAATTTAAATCCCACCCAGGTTCAGTGGTCAAGGAGGAGAGGAGCGAGGGGGAGGAACATGTAATGAATATTGGGACACATATTAAGTGTCACAATGGGACATCTACTTTCACTGTTTCATCTTCTCTCACCTTTTTCAGGGTCACTCAGCCCTTCGCTCTCCCTCTGAGCTGTGGTCTGCCTTTGACGCCCCCATCCTTACACACTCAGACTGACTAATATGACTCTTGTAGATATGGGAGGAGGGCCAGACGATAGTAGAGAGAGAGAGGAAGATGGGGAGGGTAGAACCCTAGACAACATATACACAGAACATGTATGATGGATGACTGAAAAGAGGTAAATATACAACATTAAAAAAAAGCTATAACTTTGATCATTGTCATTTTAACCCCTTGGTTAATATTGTTGCCATGACAACAAAGGTTGCCTAACTTTAAAGGTGTAGTATGTAAGATTGGTCCACTTCTGTTTGTAAACACACTGTTCAAAGTTGGTGTAATTAGCCTGTGTGTTTAGTGATCTTCAGTCTAGCGCACTAATAGGCATAGTAGCAGTAATTATGTGTCATGATAGTAATGTAATTACAATACCTGGTAATCTGTCGACTTACAAACAGTAATCATTAAGACAACAGCAACATTTGCTAATTGTTTTTTTGTGCAAACAGGAGAATTTAGCAGAGCTTCCCGAGCTTTAGACTCACATGACACAGATTACAGTGTCAGCCAGGGCAGAGCAGACCCTCTGGGGGGAAATGAGAGCTGTTCGCAGGGTCAGAGGTGAAGGAAGAGCAAGAAGAGGAGAGAGAGAAATTAGTAGGAAAGAGTGGATACTATAATAATATTCTATATTTATAAAATATTAAAAGTAATGTAATATAAACATATAAATATGTAAAAACATTTTCCAGCTAGGGTTTGTCTATGACGATATTGATCAGGGTCTCGTGAGCTCTGGTACCCCTCTCAGTCCAGTCGGTTGGACAGTCCTGCTGGCATTTCATCTCATTTTGACCTGCTGTAACAAGTGAATGTATCCAGTGGGGATCAATAAAGTTTCATTAATCGATTCATTCAATATATTATTGTGAGACTAACAAACCAAAAAGGCAATGACATCACATGTAAAAGATCAATATGAAATCAATACAAACATACTTCATAAACAATCACCATTGCAGCTATAAGTACATATCTAAGGTTACTTACCTATCAGGTAGTCCAGGTCCAGTGGGGACATATGGAGAAGGAACATATGGAGAAGGAACACAGAACTTATGTGGTGTTGAGGTATGCTGACCATTGTCAGAACTATTGGAGAGAGAATAAGAACATGTTAAGTTAGTACTGGTAGATTGTATCTGCCAACATTGCCATCTATGATGTTAGCTATTGCTAACTAGCTTATTGCTCTGAATACAGGCTGTAACTAAATGCACAAACTTGGAAAACAGAGTTTGTAAGTTTAGATAAATTGTTGTTTATGTATAATTAGTCAATGCTATAACCAGTATTGGTATGGTGCCACTAATGTTGGAGTTATTTTAAAATCAGACCAAATAAGACCACAAGTCTAAATGTGGGTACGTGGGAATATTTTCTTTACTTATGTAATTTGGGTGAACCAACAGTTTCAATGGCATTTTTTTTATCTTGTTTTTCTAAGATTTTGTAAAAGTACTCAACTCCTCTGGGTTACCATTTGCACATCACACATTCTTGGTGAGAATAAGAGAGCCACACAGAGAGAGGAGAGAGTGGAGAAAAAGAGACACGGGGGTGGAAGGATTGTAGCCACAGCAGGGGCACTTGTCTGCCATCTCTCACTGAGACAACCTATAAGAGAGATCAGGAGAGGGAGGAGGAGGAGAAACAGAAATACAGGGGTGGAGGGAGATGAGGAGGAGGAGGAGCAGGGGAGAGTTTGCTTGAAGCTCAGTGGAGCGTTGATGTGTCTCTGTCCAGCTGAGAGCAAAGAAATAGAGAACCTATCTGTTGTACCAGGGGGTCTGCAGGGAGACACATGCAGGAGAAACAAACAGGGAGGACAGAGAGATGGAGGGTAAGGCTGAAGTAAAGAGGCAGAGTGGGCTATCGATGTGAAGATAAACACCAACAGAGACAGAAGGAGGGATTAAGAGAACACTGCTGTGATAATAATTGCTATCATCATTACTTTTTTTATTCTGCCATTGCAGTGGGCTCTGCCTTTTGTTGGGGGAGAGTCGGGTAGATCACTGAAGCTGCACCAGGCAAGATTTGTATGTAAAATCACACCTGCAGTCAGTCAGTCTAAATCACAAAGCAGTGCTGCAGTAAGGGGAAAGCATTACATTCTGCCCACAATGCAATAACTGAGAGAGAGAGAGAGGCTCCTGCTCCATTCTCCCAAACAACTCCTCAAAAAGGTATAAATGGGTGGCATGTGGATTACTGTTATGTGTAAAATGATTGTTTTAATAACAACTGCATTTTACAACTTTACCACTAATCTTGAAGTGTACTGTAGTCTATGATGCAGTCTTTCCTTGAGCAACAGCATCCAAGTCTCTAACTATTATCAATTATTTATTTGATAAGCAATGGCATTGACACAGCTACTTTTGAGTTTGTCTGAAGGTCCAGTGAGTCAACACATAACCACATCACACCATGTTAGAGTGAAACTGGCAAAAATGTATGTGAGAGTATGACAAATTAAGGCCCACTGACATCAGAAAGTGACTGAAATTCATGCATCTTGGAGAAGGGCTAGTTATTGTTGCTAACCTTTTTTAGCCCCATGGGAATATGCTAACACTTGCCAGTCACAGTAGCTCACTGACTTTCTCTATGTTTTCTCTGTACTGGGCTATTCTATTCAACAAGAAGTTACTGTGGGAGCTCAGTTGCATAAATGATGGATGCATTTTTACTATTGACTTCTGTCTCATTACCATCTGCAGACCCTTTACTTCAACAGACCCATATTAAATAACAATGGGTGGTCTGATAACGTCCTTTTGGCACACTCAAGACAGCTTGCTATCTGGTTAAAACCATAGATTGTATGTTATGGATGACATGACAGCGTTAATGATGTGGTAAGAAAACTGGTTGGATGACTGTCAAGGGTGAAGTTGAGGGGGCGAGTCCAATGGGCCGTCATCACCAACTCTACTTTGCAGGCTCTTGATTGTAAATACTGTCACACAAGCAATATGGCTGCTCCTGGAAACTAGATATGTTGGCTTCACTTTGCATAGTTGCGGAGTGGAGACTTGTTCCATCTTAAGAGCAAATGATTAAATACACAAAGTAGTGCATCGCCAAAGTTGAACTATTGCTGTGAAATGTTGTTGCCATTTTACTGATGTGTCTCCCCCTTCATGCTGATATTAATCACAAATGATTATTATACTGTTGACTAGCTTTCTTATCTGTCTTTTTTTTTGTGGTCTTAACCTTTGTGTCGTCCTCCCGGGTCAAATTGACCCCATCTTGACCCCGTCCTTCGTTCCTTCATTCCTTCCTCCTTCTCTATTTCTTTCCTTCCTCTCTCTTTCCTTCCTCTATCCCCCTTTCTTCCTTCCTTCTGTCCTTCATGTGTCCCTCCCTGCTTCTCTTTCTTTCCTCGCCCTTACCTTCCTCCCTTCCTTCTTTACTCTGTCCTTCTTTCCTTCCTTCCTCCCTCCCTCCCTCATTTCTTCTTTCCTCCATCCTTCATTGCTTCCTTCCTTACTTCCTTACTTCCTTCCTATCCTTCCCTCTTTCCTTTTTTCCTCCCTTCCTTCCCTTCTTCCTTCCTCCCTCCCTTCCTTCCCTCTCCCTCCCTTCCTTCCTTGACTCTGGGACAACAGGGGGGTTAAATTGGACACTTTCTTATTTAGCATGATCTAGACTCTAGCATTTAGAGTTAATTTCATGGCAACACCGTTGATCTGACTCTGTGTGTGAGTGTCTGTGTGTGCTGCGATTAAATGCATGTTGTGAACCTCCACATTATTAAAACATGGACATTACACATCATGAATGGGCCCTCTATTCCTCATATTAAAAATTAATGGAAAATAGAGAAGAACGGAGAAGAGAAAGGGAGGCGGGGAGGGGGGGGGGGGGGGGGGTGTGATGGCAGGGGAGAAGATTTAAGGAGGAGACTGAGAAAAGCACAGAGCTCTTGGTTTCAAACACAGGACCGAGAAGGTACATTAGAGCTATCAATAAATCAAGAAATAAGAGACTAGTTTAGAAATCATGGAAAGGAAAAATGTGCTATGTTTCTTTTTCTCTGACCCTAAAGTGGTTCAATCTCAATATCCTCATCACTTGCTGCAACAGCCTCTGCATTGAAATAATGCTGTGACGACAGGCTAATGCCAGAAATGCAATTGCGTATCTGTCATTGAAGAATAAAAGTATTTTGCACCAGCCGCTGCGATCTTGAGCCGCTACCTTGAAAGCAACCTTGTAATGCTTTGGTGGATCCTGATTCAATTATGAAGGCTTCATGCTTTCTTTTGTGTTGGTCTTAATAATTGATGTCATTTTTTAAAATAAACTTCCACACATGGCTAAATGACTCTTTTTTTTTTCTTTTCCGAGAGACACTCTCTATTCTCTTATGACCAGGTTATTTACAGCAGGAGTTATGGGGATCACAAAATATCCCATTGCATTAGTCCAATCATAAAATTGGATAAAATGATGAGAAACTGTTTAGTATAAAATATGATATTCTTATATATTCTTAAACTTTTTTTTTTTTTTAATCTAAAGCTCTTTTCAGACACAAACATATAACATGTGTGTCTTCATGAAGCTGTTAAAGGCTGTTTGTCATTCAGACATGGGTGACTTAATGTTTGTCACAGCTTTATTCAGACATGACAGGACATTTATGGAAAGAGCCAATTACTCATTTGATATTTAGCACATGGAGCATGAGAGAATGTGGTACCACCGCTGGAAGGGTTTAATAATGTGACGGATGAGTGTTTTCTGTTTTCTCACAAGCTGCATTAGTTTTGGATGACCAAAGTGAATGCAAGGGACATTAACCCTCAATTCTCTTCCAGTGAATCTCCTATTAAATTATCACCAATTAATCATTCATTTGATAGAGAATTATGCTAAATCCAATAGTCTGCAAGTGATTTAATTCCTCTCTCCTCTTATACTGTATATAAAGTCCGTTACTAGCTATCAATTTACTTTATAACTTCATCCATGCAGTAAGGATGAGATAAGAAAGATAAAATTGCAACATATCCAAATATATATATTTATTTTAAAACATAGGACTGTTCAGAATTAATTCAGCTACTTTGAATTACCACTACCAGAGCGCCACAACCTTCTGCCTCTATATATAGAGGCCTTGAATACCTGAATAGACTTTTGATGGTCAGATGAATGACAGTCACAGAAGCACATTCACGGCACTTTGTAACAGTTTCTGTGTGGTATGTGCTGTTAGCTCTCAGTTGTGTGTGTGTGTGTGTGTGTTTGTGTGTCTGTGCGGGGAGTGTCAATACTCAGCCGTAGCCTTTGCTGTTTATCATGGTAATGTTACTATCACCAGGACTGTATATCCCCTTAAAGCTCTGAATATAGCAGTTAGTTATTATCAGATTGTGTGTTGTGTTTACCGTCTCAAAAAAGGAATACATATTTCAGGTATTTGCATGAAGTCTCCTCTCTGTTATGTCTTATCAGGCTTTCTAATGCGACCATCAGCTCTGTGTGAGAGGCACAAACTGAGGCGACACTTAGCAGTATTCTGATATTTATATTTGGTGGTATTTCTTACTGTGAAACGAATGTACTGTTAATAAACATTGTACATGGATATAGTAAGAAGTATCTGAATATATCCTTGTCTTTAAAATGATATGTTCTTTCTTCTTCAGTTACAGATGTGGTGATGAATGGTAGATTATTTATCGCCTTTGTGTTGCTATATTGTTATTGTGGGAAGAACATTGTGATTTCAAAAGTTCATATGTGATTCCCGCCCCTACCATGCAGTTGGCAGATGAAAGTTATAAGTATAACCAGGATGACTTGTCTGATCATTAGTGTGATTGCACACGTTTTTTTTTTTCTTTGATCTCTCCTGATTGACTAATCAGGCATAAGAAAAAATCTTCTCAACAAATTGCCTCTTTCACAATGTTCCATAGATTACTAAACATTTTTTATTTTTCTTGAGCATTGGAGAAGATACTTTTCATGAAAAAATTATTATAGTGAACGAAATGTGCCTTTAATCTGTCCCTGTTCATGTTTAACCTGTTGTGCTGCTGCAGGTTGAATATTAATCTGACAGCAATCAATCACACTCATGTGGTAAGTGAAGGTTTAACAGAAATGTTACGAGGGTTACTGTTACGTGAAAGTGATACAAGCGCTACCAACATGTTTAATCTCCATCACGTAAAGAGATTCATGACTGATTGGAGTTCAAGTCTTCATTTTTATCACAGCAAATATGACATCATTGTCTTGGTGGTAATGGATGATACAGTCTCAGTTTCTTGTGGCGTAAACTCTACATTTCCATGAATGTTAGTACATTGCCATTAAGGCTAAGAGGGAAAGGTCTTTCTCCCTTTTTTCCTCTCGCTCTCTCTTTCTCATAATTTTATATACGAACAGTATTTCCTATTTATTGCTGACTGACCTTATATTACTGCTCACATAAAAGTCGGCAAACTCTGTTAAACTTGTCTGGTATACCGATGACCTTGTTTTATTGGCATTTTAGTAGAATCTATTTTTAATCTTTTGAGTTGAGTGCTTGCTGTGGGCTGCTTGAGTTTAACCACTAAAAGGAAACTTGTAAAAAAAAAAAAAAAAAAAAAGCTACTGAAATGAACCTAGAACAGTAAAATAAATAGTAGGTTTCATTGGTGTCTGAGAGTAGATGGAGCTAATGACCCTAAGATGCTTTTTTTTCTTCAACTAAACAGTGACATTAAGTATCATATAGGTTGCCAGGGTAACTTAAGTTAGAAAGAGAGCGATGGAGAGGTGTTTCAGTCACATTAAAGTCATTATCCCAGGTGATAGATTTCATTATAGTATAGCAGTAGAGGTGGGATGATGAGAAATATTTTTCATTGTTAACACTCCCAGGTATATCTGATTCTCTCAAACTTTTCTCTCCTTCTTCTTCTTCCCTCTCTTTTCAGTCTCCACATATTTTATCATATACAGCACACCCACATATTGAGTCTCTTCAACATCTCCTTGCTCCAGTGGGGTTTTCCAGTACACTGATAAATCTCACTTCTTGGTTTCTATTTAAGTAAAATATGTGCAAACCTACTGGGGAGTTTCTCCTGAACAATTACCTTACGAGCTGAGCAATTGGATGGATGAAAAAACAAAGAATTGATGTTCTTTCTTAAGTGTATAAATTTAAGTTTTTTTACCTTCATTCTGTATCCAGCCTGCAAATATTCTCCCCTTTCTGTCTTTCTGTGGTTAGCCATGCCCAACCAGACTAAAATACAACTACTGCTCATGTTGCTATACATGTAAGTGTTGATATTCATGTATTCCAGAGGATGAACACTGTTGTTGATCCCTTGTCCCTTTGTCTAATGTCACCATCAGACCGAGATGTGGAATATCAGAGTCTAAGGGCCTGGAAGCACAGGAGGTGTCAGGAACCTCTTGCTTTTTTATTTTGATGCCCATGTTAACAGATGACAGTGTCCACATAGGCCACTGAGACACATGTAGGCTGCTGTGTTGTGTCAGAGAGTTGGGGTCCCTGCTTTTTTTTTTTTTTTTTGCAGGTGTCAGCAAAAAAAGACAGTGAAAATGATGTTGATAGTTATATTGGCAAGATACCTGTAATATTACAACGTTCACTATAGTTTCAATGTCTCTATCTCTACCTCTTCCTCTCTTTCTGTGATATTAGTTCAAGCTGGGACTCATGCCTGTTGTGTTGTTATTTTATTTATTTGTTGTCAGTTTCTCTCCTAAAAGTTAGTTTGGAGGTTTATTGTGTGTTTTGGCTCATTTGAGGAACTTTCATCTGGAGGGATTTTCTTCACTAGGAGTGGTGACAGTGGGGGCTTAATTGGCAGATATGATCAATATAATAAAAAAAATAAATAAAAAAATAAACATCTTGAATGAGGAGTATATGTGGCTGACACAGAAGTAGCCCTAACCAGACACGTCAGTTTTGAAAGAAAGCTGCTCTCACCTCATGTATGATTTATTTTTCACGACCACACGCTGCTTAATTTTATTCTGTCTGTTATAATGAAATGACATGAAAATGTTCTATTATTGATGAACATTTTCAAAGTCAAACTCTATGTAGAAAGACAGGGCTGGCAGCTGCAGTGTGAAAACAAGCATGAGGTGTCGCACTGCTGAGGTGGAGGTGTCCAGAGTAGACCAGGCGTGGACCAGGCGTAACAGGCAGCTTGCCACAACATGAGCTGAAAACATTGCTGATAAACTCTTCTCCAAATAGGTTTACTCACAATGAGAAAGGCAAATTGTCATGAAATGTACAGTTAATGTTCTTGCTCACCAGAGGATGAACCCACATGTTTCATATTTCATATTCTTACAAAGTGATGCATCCTCTTCTTTATATGAGAACAATACTTTTGGTTTGTTATTTAATAGAGTTTATTCCATCCAACACTTGAGTATAATGGGATGTCTTCAGCATTAAAAAGGCAGATCGTCATGAAATGTACAGTTAATGTTCTTGCTCACCAGAGGATGAACCCACATGTTTTTTGTTTGGTTTTCTTTATTTAGATTTTGTTAGCATAGACACCTTTTATTAAGCAGTAGACAGACAGGAAACATGGGAGAGAGAGGGGGGGTGACATGCAGCAAAGGACCTCCAATCAGGATATGAACCGGGGTCGGCTGCGTATATGGAATGCGCTCTAACCACTCGACCACTTGCGCGTCCGAACCCACATGTTTTTATTTCATATTTCCTCTGGCAAAGTGATGCATCCTCTTCTTTATATAAGAACAGTATTTTTGGTTTGTTATTTAATATAGTTTATTCCATCCAACACTTGAGTATAATGGGATGTCCTCAGCATTGCAGCATCTTGGGGTCTTGAGTGTAGTGATTTATGTTTAATCTTCTGTCAGAAACACCTTTTTGTTCTTTCACTGACAGCTACTTTTATTTTAGTATCTATTTTTGTAAATGTATGGCTATGTGCATCAGCGTATAATGATGTTCTTATATGTATGCTTTTATTT
The DNA here is from genome assembly GCF_027409825.1 of Scomber japonicus. Taxonomy (NCBI): domain Eukaryota; kingdom Metazoa; phylum Chordata; class Actinopteri; order Scombriformes; family Scombridae; genus Scomber; species Scomber japonicus. Next base: position 8,288,764 of record NC_070591.1, on the reverse strand, counting down.
TCATATATTATGTGCGTATACAGTGTGTATATTCAGAGTGAGTATGGTGTGATGTATAATTCAAGAAGAAAGTATGGGATTTATACAGACACTACAACCACTCTTAAAGGCTTTGTTAGCCTATTTTTGAGATCGCTATGGTGAAGCTAGAAATTATTGGGTGTGAAGCTGTGAATTACTGTTGGTGTTAGGCTTAAAGGACGCCCACCAGCTCTTTAGTCAATACCCAGGCTTGTTTTCGACAACGATTACTTACTGTGAATCAGATCCTGTGAAATATTTCATGCATACATACATATATATATAGGCAAACCTTTGTTTTATGTTTACATTTAGATAAAAGGTGCAGACATACCAGCTGTGGTGAAATGTAGAGAGAATGTAGAGAGGTGTTAACTTACTGACAACCTTCCAGACTTCAGTAGTATTGACTATTTCTTACCGTGTAATCAAAATGCAACCTATCAAATCAAAAGTGCTCAGCTTTTATATCGGTATTTAAAAAGCCTAGTCAACTTTTTTTCACACATTATCTGTTATAAAAATATGTGCTAAAGAAGACTAAAGACTGAAAGATGGATTTTCAACAACATCACCTTCACATTCTTTAGTGACTGATGTCTGACAGCATCTACCACATGTAGAGAAGTATTCACTGTTTGGTACACTGAGAGAAAACAAAATTTATGAAAAATAATTGGAAAAAGACAGATGTGAGATATAAAAAATATATATATGAAAGGCAAGTCAAACTCAAAGCAAATACAAACATCAAAACAACAAGCAGTGAAACATCTGACTTGGATAACAGCATCAAAACAGTCCACAGATTGAAACATAATAGATAATTGTAAAACAGGATACAGACTTAGACTTAAAAACTTCACAGCTACTCACATCTTCAGATTAATTGACCGTTTGGAGATTGGAGATTTTGTATTCAACAGAAGCAGTATCCTTTATTCTTGCATTTGCATCAGCATGTCCTTCATATGCTTTGCAGCAGAAGACACTCCATCTTCCCCATAGAGAGCATCTTTTTCATTCTTTTTTTTTGTCTTCTATAACCTCGTCTTGAATAGAGCTGGATAAGTAGTCGCAGCTGCTGTACAAGCAAAACAAGAGAGAGAGAGAGGGAAAGGGTGAGAAGTGGAGAAGTGGAGAAGTGACAGGTCCTATCAGACTCAATGTTACCAGTGTTACTGTCCGTATAGAATATCTATACGTTTGTAACAGAACACTATAGAGCAACATTGCTTTTTGTAAACATGTTTTTCGACCATCAACCATTCATAGTTGAGTATTTCTATGGACAGGCAATGACAAGTTACATATAATCACTGTAGTTATATAAAAGTAAAATGTAAGGCAGTTAAAATGTACATAAACAAACAGCTTCATCCACCAAGCTGTCAGGAAGCTAAATTCTCTCCCCTCTCTCCCCTCAGCCACACCCACCAGGCCATCAGAAATCCCCCCCCCCCCCGAGCTGAATTGCTATTCATTGACTGTTGACTGTTGCACTTCAAATTTTTACTTTTTAGTATTAGAAATGCACGTAAACTATTTTCACCGTGGGATAGTGAGAAACGTCTTCTCGATTCCTTTGTATGTCTAGTACATGTGATTGAATTGACAATAAAGCTGACTTTGACTTTTTTGACTTTGAGGGTAGTAAAGACAATGGCAGGTTCCCAATTCCCACATGCCAACTGCACCACAAGCCTCTGTGTCCAAAGCAATGATGAATAATTTTTCTATAGGCGGCCACTTTGCAGGCTGTACAACTTATTATAAATTATAAATACATTAAAAATACTCAACTGCCTTCCTCTGTGTTGGCTTATTAGAATAAAACAGAAACCAGTGCAACGAGGCAATTCAACTAAATTGACAATACATAAAAAGGGCTGTGGTAGGTTCAACATACATTATAGCTACATAAATTAAATAGCATGCCACTTATTATTATTGTTGAATTGGTAGCAGAATATAGCATCACCAAGGCAACACAGACGTGGATAAACTATCTGAACTGTAGAGCAGCTGCAGTTCACAAACACAACATAGACGTCTCCTCAGTGAAGGTAGAAGTCAAACCCAGGAAGCTCCTGTTTGTTTGATTTGTGTCACATTTCATTAACATGTAGGCCTGTTGACGTCCAGATGACAGATTCCAGTCCCGGACCTTCTAGCTTCATTGTTGATTTTCATTGTGCTTCTCTCCTCTATCCTTCCTTTCTCTCCTCTCAACCCCAACCGGTCGAGGCAGATGTTCTCCCACTCTGAGTCTGGTTCTGAGGTTTCTTCCTGTTAAAAGGGAATTTCTTCTTGCCACTGTTGCTCATGTGGGAATGTTGGGTCTCTTTAAAGTTAAAACCTGAAGAGTTCAGTTTAGAACCTGCTCTATGTGTAAAGTGCCTTGAGATAACTCTGTTGTGATTTGGCGCTATACAAATAAAGATTGATTGATTGATGTTCACCGGGTCATACATGAAATCAGTAAGTCATACATGAAATTGAAGTAGATAAAACTCTTAGTAATGCTAATCTAAACAACCAATTATGACACCATGTTATGCTGTAATCGATGCAACCTAAAATGTAACGACAATACATAAGTCAAATTCATTTTAAAACTATTCGAAAAAATGACTTTGCTACAGTACCAAGAGTAAATGTGTGATGTTACTTACACTATAGTGAAGGACATGAATAAATCAATAATCCTTACAGTTGCTGAGTATGTACACATGCAGATATGTTAGGAGAGGGGTTGGACACAGTGATTTCTGTAGGTAATTAAGAGTGTTTGTTTGACAAGACAGAACGCAGACACTGAAAGCCAGTAATCACCGGCTGCCAACTTAAAGAATGTGTCACTGTCACTGATTAGTAACCTGTTGAACCCCTGCAGATACAAGATTGACCTCAAACCTCCGAAAACAACCGTACCAGGAGTTTGTCGATAAACCATCTATTATTTTCTGACCTCTGGCTGTTGTGAAAGTGATGTCTCCTGAG